>NC_038254.2:22632258-22762258 GCF_000004515.6 Glycine max
TCATATAAAGTCCGCATTTACCCAAATTTCACAACAAAGGTTGCATGCATTTGCATCCCTCAAAATCATGTTAACTGCATAGATTCCCTACATCTAAATGTCCAAATCTTTTGAATTTGGGATGACCGACTCTCTCGATGAGTCGATCTCTTGCTTTCTCATAAGGATGGACCCTCGGGTACTAGTACCCTGGTCTTCAGAGGACTACACGTCCTCGCCAACAGAGGGCTGCACGCCCTCACCTTAAGAGGACTGTGTGTCCTCACTTTCAGAGGACTGCATGTCCTCACCTTCAGAGGGCTACACGCCCTCGCCATCAGAGGACTGCGTGTCCTCACCTTCAGAGGGCTACACGCCCTCGCCATCAGAGGACTGCATGTCCTCACCTTCAGAGGGTTACACGCCCTCGCCATCAGAGGACTGCATGTCCTCACCTTCGTAGGGCTACACGCCCTCACCTTTAGAGGACTACACGTCCTCGCCAACAGAGGGCTGCACGCCTTCACCTTGAGAGGACTACACGTCCTCACCAACGTAGGGCTACACGCCCTCACCTTTAGAGGACTACACGTCCTCGCCAACAGAGGGCTGCACGCCCTCACCTTTAGAGGACTACACATCCTCGCCTTCAGAGGACTCCACGTCCTCACCTTGAGAGGACTACACGTCCTCGCCTTGAGAGGACTACATGTCCTCACCATCAGAGGGCTGCACGCCCTCACCTCTAGAGGACTACACGTCCTCACCTTGAGAGGGCTACCCGCCCTCGCCTTGGGTACTAGTTACCCTCACCTTCAGAGGACTACATGTCCTCACCTTCGTAGGGCTACATGCCCTCACCTTTAGAGGACTACCCGTCCTCACCACCAGAGGGCTGCACGCCCTCACCTCCAGAGGACTATAAGTCCTCGCCTTGAGAGGGCTACACGCCCTCACCTTGGGTACTAGTTACCCTCACCGTCAGAGGACTACACGTCCTCGCCTTGAGAGGACTACACGTCCTCACCACCAGAGGGCTGCACGCCCTCACCTCCAGAGGACTATAAGTCCTCGCCTTGAGAGGGCTACACGCCCTCACCTTGGGTACTAGTTACCTTCACCTTCAGAGGACTACACGTCCTCGCCTTCAAAGGGTCATGTACCTTCAACTTCAGAGGACTACACGTCCTCGCCGTCAAAGGGTCATGTGCCTTCACCTTTGTAGGGCTACATGCCCTCACCTTCAGAGGACTACACGTCCTCACCTTTAGAGGACTACACGTCCTCGCCATCAGAGGACTACATGTTCCCCATTTTCAAAGGGGGGGATGCCCTCACCTTCAGAGGATTGCACGTCCTTGCCATCATAGGACTACACTCCCTCGCCTTCGAAAGGCGACACGTCCTGAACTTCAGAGGGCTACACGCCCTCGCCTTTAGAGGACTACGCGTCCTCACTTTCAGTGGGCTCCATATCCACACCTTAAGATAATTTAAGGTCCTCTATCCTTAAATGCTTAACCGAGACTTGCACTCCCGGTTAAGGGACCAGTAGTTTCCTTTTAACGGTTCCTGGGCCACCCCCTGATATTGGAGGAGGGCCAACTGTGCGAGCACAACCAGAGAGGGAGGCTATCACACAGCTACTATGCATACTGGGGCAAGATTTCACCCGTGCCGCTGCAAAGAGAAGAGTGCGGACCATGCGCACCAACATGACCACTCCTACACAGATATAGATGACATTGCTACTTAGCAACATTCTGCCCAGCGACCGCAATGCCAATCTCCCCCTGCGGAAGTATCAGTTGGTCTGTGTTGTCCCGACATGGGTAAGTATGCATATGGTTCAACTGATTTCTGATACCATTTATTTGTTTGCAGGGATCGCACCCACAAAGACACCCAGTGAACCTGAAGAAGTCCAACAGGGCCCTCGGGTTTCCAGCTCTGGTTACGGGCCTCTATTAGTCCTACAGGGTGCCCGTACCCCCCCGGCAAGGTTATGTCATCATAGTTCTACAGAGTACCTGTAACCTCCAGCAAGGGCATCAGGCCCCCTACTGATCGAGCTTTCATCAAGAAGTACTGCGTCCCTAGGCGGGCGCAGGGCGAAACACCACAGCAGCATTGGGATGGCCGGTAGCGGGCAATAGACACACCGCCACCACCTCTAGAGTTCACCTCAGCTCATCCGCAAAAAGGTTAGAGCGTTGCCTACGACACATGGCCGACCAGCAGGCTACCAAGTCCAAAGCCAAAGGTAAGCAAAGTACTAGGTCAGTGACTGACAAGTCATAACGCGTCCAGCTCAAGACGTTAAAGAAGCGCTACTAGGAGGCAACCTAGTACTTTTTAATTTCTGCCTGCTATTTGATCACTTTTTATAGTAGGACGCACCTAGTTGCTCATGATCCTGGGAATTTAAATAAAACAAGCGCAAGCTAGGAAGGTAGTCATACCTTACAAAACATATATATGTATGTTTAGGTAGTGAAAATACCTTAGATATGCATGTATGTAAACAAAAAAACACTTCACAAAATATATATATGTATGTTTAGGTAGAAAAATACCTTAGATATGCATGTATGTAAACAAAAAACACTTCACAAAATATATATATGTATGTTTAGGTAGAAAGATACCTTAGATATGCATGTATGTAAACAAAAAATACTTCACAAAATATATATGTATGTTTAGGTAGCAAGATACCTTGGATATGCATGTATATAGCAAAATACCTCATGAAAAAAAAAAGAGAAAAAAAAAAACAAACAAGAAAAAGAAATAAACAAATGATAATGATAAAAAAAAAAGAAGGAGAAAAAAGAAAAATAAGTTGTCTAGCTAAAAACCGACATGCTTTTGAAAAGAGACGATTTCCAACTTTTCTTTAAAAAAAAAAAAAAAAAAAATTCATTCATTGATCATAACCGATTTTTGAAGAAAAAACGTGTCTACACCTGAAGGGTGAATGCTGTGAAATTTCCCCGGACGCCCGAAATGGACTCGGATGAATGCACAAATTGATAAAAGAACATATTTTGGAAACATTGGGTTGATTTAAAATAGAGGAAATGAATCCTGAGCCCTAGCATCACATGACCATAAAAATTTGACACTTGAGTGTCCACATAGGTGCATGCATGACCAGTTTTGCATAAAGTTTCCAAATCATCATTTTTGCATTTGTGTCATGGAAATAATGTGGGGTACCCCTTTTATCCTTGAGCCAAACCAAACCCCGACATGTATCATGTCTAGCCATTCTACAAACCTTGAGCCAAAATCATGACTCACTATAATCCTTACCCTCGGAAGCAAAAAAGGAAAGAAGGAAAATTTCCAATCAAAGAGAAAGCAAAAAGGAAAGAAAGGAAATTCCCAATCAAAGAGTGGGAGAAAGCAAAAAGGAAAGAAAGGAAATTCCCAATCAAAGAGTGGGAGAAAGCAAAAGGAAAAGAAAGAAAATTCCCAACCAAAGAATGGGAGAAAGTAAAAAAAAGGAAGGAAAGAAAGTTCTTGATCAAAGAAACTAGAAGAAATGTGCAGAAAGGTCTTTTGACCAGACAATATCTGAACAATACAGAATTGTCACCAAATGAACAAAAAAGAAGGAAAGGAAACCACGACCTAAAATGGTCTTCTCCCTTTGATTACCAACCAAAATCCCGTGCGCTAGCGACTTTTTTTCGCCCCGCACTAAACAAAAAAAACAGAAAAAGAAAAAAGCCAGAAAAAGAAAAAAGCCAAAAACACACAAAAGCCGAAAGAAGAAACCACCAAAAGAACCCATTCCCAAGGGAAGTCCTATTTGATCCATGATCACGCATGTAATTTTTGATTTGATAGGAAATAATTTGCAAAGTCAAGTCATGACATATCTATGGTTCGGAATTAGGATGAAACACTTACCTGTGCGAGATTGATACACCTTGAGTAGATTTCTTCTATTTTTGTCGAACCCAGTGTTTCCTCTAAATGGTCATTTAGAAACGAAATGCTAACATCCAAAATCTCATTTATGGTTATAGGAGATTTCATCGGCAGACTCTCCTTTCCCGGTAGACGCATTGTTTTTCACTAAAAAAGGGCATATGCTGCTCTAAATCAGTTGGAATATTTGTCTCTTTGCTAAAGCATGTTTGCATTTTAGTGGAGAAAACACCGAGACTTTTTCCAGTCTCGCAACTTATCCAGAACTACGTAGGTCTGAGTTCCTCATTGGAGGATACGTAGGAGCAAGAGCCTCGCTTTTGTCGACCACACCGCCTTTTGTTGCCATGACTCAAGAGCTGGTAGCCCGCGGAGACACCTTACGGTTATTCGCACCTCGTCATTCAGTGACCCCAAGTGTGATTGACGAGCAGAGGCCAATGTGGTCATCTGCGCCCTTTCCGGAGATGTCAGCATCTTCCGATGGAGACTTTTCAAGTCTCACAAGTTATCCAGAACTACGTAGGTCTGAGTTCCTCATTGGAGGATACGTAGGAGCAAGAGCCTTGCTTTTGTTGGCCGCCCCATAATCTTTGTCATACTGACCCTGAGGTCATGTGACATGCACCCTTGTATCATCCAGAGGCGGCGGGCCCGATGATACGCGGAGATACCTTACGGTTATCCGCACCCTTTTTGTCATCCAGAGGCGGCGGGCCCGATGACAAGCAGAGACCAAGTTTGGTCATTCTGCACCCTTGTATCATCCAGAGGCGGCGGGCCCGATGATACGCGGAGATACCTTACGGTTATCCGCACCCTTTTGTCATCCAGAGGCGGCGGGCCCGATGACAAGCAGAGACCAAGTTTGGTCATTCTGCACCCATATATCATCCAGAGGCGGCGGGCCCGATGATACGCGGAGATACCTTACGGTTATCCGCACCCTTTTTGTCATCCAGAGGCGGCGGGCCCGATGACAAGCAGAGACCAAGTTTGGTCATTCTGCACCCTTGTATCATCCAGAGGCGGCGGGCCCGATGATACGCGGAGATACCTTACGGTTATCCGCACCCTTTTGTCATCCAGAGGCGGCGGGCCCGATGACAAGCAGAGACCAAGTTTGGTCATTCTGCACCCTTGTATCATCCAGAGGCGGCGGGCCCGATGATACGCGGAGATACCTTACGGTTATCCGCACCCTTTTTGTCATCCAGAGGCGGCGGGCCCGATGATACGCGGAGATACCTTACGGTTATCCGCACCCTTTTTGTCATGCAGAGGCGGCGGGCCCGATGACAAGCGGAGACCAAGTTTGGTCATTCTGCACCCTTGTATCATCCAGAGGCGGCGGGCCCGATGATACGCGGAGATACCTTACGGTTATCCGCACCCTTTTTGTCATCCAGAGGCGGCGGGCCCGATGACAAGCAGAGACCAAGTTTGGTCATTCTGCACCCTTGTATCATCCAGAGGCGGCGGGCCCGATGATACGCGGAGATACCTTACGGTCATTCTGCACCCTTGTATCATCCAGAGGCGGCGGGCCCGATGATACGCGGAGATACCTTACGGTTATCCGCACCCTTTTGTCATCCAGAGGCGGCGGGCCCGATGACAAGCAGAGACCAAGTTTGGTCATTCTGCACCCTTGTATCATCCAGAGGCGGCGGGCCCGATGATACGCGGAGATACCTTACGGTTATCCGCACCCTTTTGTCATCCAGAGGCGGCGGGCCCGATGACAAGCAGAGACCAAGTTTGGTCATTCTGCACCCTTGTATCATCCAGAGGCGGCGGGCCCGATGATACGCGGAAATACCCGAGTGGTTATCCGTATAAACATTCTTTTGCTATCTGTAAGACAGAACGCTTGATAGCATGCAGAGGCTGACATAGTCTTCTGCACCTTTTGTTCCTCCGGGAACAACAAGTCATTTACATGTGGAAATTTCATGGTCACCCGCGACTCTCGTCAACCGAGAGGAGCGAAATTAGTGTCATACACTAATTTTCGTCCGGGGACCTTTGCTTGATGACATGCGACCTTTCTTTGGTCCTTGTGAGGTGCTTGGCACCCATCATTAGGCAATTTGAGAAATTCCGGGAACGACAAGTCATGGTCACCCGCGACTCTCGTCAACCGAGAGGAGCGAAATTAGTGTCATACACTAATTTTCGTCCGGGTACCTTTGCTTGATGACATGCGACCATTCTTTGGTCCTTGTGAGGTGCTTGGCACCCATCATTAGGCAATTTGTGAAATTCCAAGACATGCCGGAAAACCAAAAAATATTGATGCACAATCCGTAAGTTTTCGTGACACACCGGAAATCAAATGGAAGCATCGTTGCATAATTAAGTGAGATTCCGTAACATTCCGTAAGTCAAAAGGGGGATGATTATGTAATCCGCAAGGTTCCGTAACATTACGGAAAGAAAACAAGTATCGTTACGAGATTCGTAAGTTTCCGTAACTTTACGAAAAAAAGAATCACCAAAAAAGGTAAGGGGGTGAACTTATCAAGATAGGGGTGTAAATAGCAATTCAAATCTAGGCCCTTCTAGAACATTTTGGAAGTTGGGTTGCTTAAGGAGGAAGCAACTGGGCGGCAAGCTCCTCCACGTTTTTGAAAAATGGTTTTCGGGGCTTCCGCGGCTTCCGTAATACTTCCGTAAAATTTCCGAAAACATTGGGTAAGCATATTCCACTTAACATTGGTGAAAGGGAAGAGAAAAAAGATGAAAATCAAATTCGAAAACAGTTCCGTAAGGCTTTCGTAACTTTTCCGTAAAATACGAAAAGGGGGGTGAACTTAGTAATTCGGGTGCGCTTAGAAATCTTCTTCATTAAGTCTTTGGGCGGCAAGCACCTCCCTTTTTTCTATAAATAGGGGAGGGGGGAGCTGTTTCAAAATGTTCAGCCCCTTTGGCACTTCTCTCTCTTTCGAATTTGCTTGGAAAAATCGTTTCCGTGAAGAAAATCTAAGCCGAGGTGCTTCCGAAACGCTTCCGTAAGCGATTCTGTGGAAATTCTTCATCGTTCTTCACCGTTCTTCATCCGTTCTTCGTTCGTTCTTCGTTCTTCGTTCTTCAACGGGTAAGTTTTCGAATTCGAGACTTTCAATTCATTTCTTGTTTTGTGTACTTTCACTTTAATTTCGTTTACTTTCAGTTTTCTTTTCTTCCGTTTTTAACGTGCTTTAACCATTTATTTAAGCCGTTTTCTCGTCTAATAAATGATAAAATGAATTTCAACCGATCATTTGTGTTGTAATCTCGTTTAATCACTGTTAAAACGAAATCTAACCGATCGTTCACGCTATAACCTCGGTTAAACCAAAAAAAGTAAAATAATAATAAAATAATCAAAATATCTTGAAAAATAATAATAAAATAATCAAAATATCTTTGAATAAAATAAATTAAAAAAATCAATCGGACGTTTTTCTTTGGAAGTTTCCTTGAATGAATTGATTAATAACCAAAGTGAAACTAAGACTAAAATAGACTCACAAATCAAGTTTTTTCTGAAAAATCACTAAAAACCGTTTTAAGGTCCAACGCCTTAAACGGTCCTCTTTGCTTTTATCGGTTAACATGGACCGTTCAAAAGCATAAAATCAACATGTGACTTTACCGCTTTTGCAAGAACTACGTAGGTCTGATTTCCTCATCGCAATTGAGGATACGTAGGAGCAAGAGTCCCGCTTTTGTCGACCACCCCAAGAGATCGTTAATGGTCCAAATGCCTTAACGTTTCTCTCTTTTCAAAAACAAGAGATCGTTAATGGTCCAAATGCCTTAACGTTTCTCTCTTTTCAAAAACAAGAGATCGTTAATGGTCCAATGCCTTAACGTTTCTCTCCTTTCAAAATCAAAAGACCGTTTAATGGTCCAACACCTTAAATGACCTTTTGTTCAAATAAAAAATATATCTTGCAAAAAGATAAAAAACAAACTTAAACCAAACACTTTGTTCTGAAAGAACTACGTAGGTCTGATTTCCTCATCACAAATTGAGGAATACGTAGGAGCAAAGGGAAACACCCTTGTCGACCACAAAAAAGAAAAAAATGTAAAAAGGGTATAAAGGATATAGAGACATAAAAAGGGAACATAAAAAAATCAAACTCATGTTTGCACATTCGATTAAAGGCTGCCGTCCCTTGGGGCGGACGTGTGGGGTGCTAATACCTTCCCCGTGCGTAAATACAACTCCCGAACCTTTCACTTAAAAGTTCGTAGATCGCGTCTTTTCCGGTTTTTCCGACGTTTTCCTCAAATAAACGTTGGTGGCGACTCCGCGCGTATTCCTTTCGTGGAACACGCATCCCGCGAGTCTCGCGTCGCCCTCCCGCCGAAGGGTAGGTTGCGACACTAGCATCCTTGTCCAGGTTCCTCCCAAAGCTCGCCAAAAAGGCGAAGTCGTTTTACAAATTGCTCAAGAAAATTGAGCCCTTCTTATGGGACAAGACCTATGAAGAAGTCTTCCTGGCTTTCAAGAAGACCATAGCCACACCGCCAATTTTAAGTCGACCCAAGCCAGGAGTACCCCTACTCCTGTATCTCTTAGTAGCTGACAAAGCCGTTAGCTCAGCCCTTATACAAGATAAAGGGAAGCACCAACCCCCTATCTATTTCACCAACTGCATACTCCATGATGCCGAGAAGCACTATCAGGTGATAGAAAAGGTGGTGCTAGCACTCATTACCTTTGCCTGATGACTCAGGCCCTACTTCTAGAGTTATCAAGTGGTAGTCAAAATGAACTAGCCCATCAAACAGGTTTTGAGAAAGCCTGAACTCGTACAAAGAATGGTGGCCTAGTCTGTAGAAATTTTAGAGTTTGACATAAAGTACGAACCTCGCGGCCCCATAAAGACATAATTCATGGCTAACTTTCTAATAGAATTCGCTGGAAGCGACACAACCACCCCAAACTAGTGGAACCTTTACGTTGAAGGTACGTCCAACGTAAAAGGAAGTGGGGTAGGATTCATCCTCGAAGGCCCTAACAATGTTACTCAAGAGCAAGCCCTCAAGCTCAACTTCAGAGCCTTAAACAACCAGGTAGAGTGCGAGGTGCTCATTGTAGGTCTGAAGCTAGCAAGAGAAGTCAAAGCTAATTAAGAAGCTATGATGCTACACAGACTCACAACTTATCCAGGATAGGTTGCCAACATATACCAACCAAGGAAACAATGTTGCTCAAGTACTATCACATTGTGAAGACTCTCATTGACAATTTCAAATGTTTCAAAATGTACTATATTCCCAGGGAGAGTAACATTAGAGCAAACCTGCTCTCAAAGTTGGCCAGCACCAAGAAGGTTGGGCACCTCAAGACTATCATCCAGGAGACAATCCAAGCTCCAACCATAAATGCTGAGGAAGTTATGGCTAGAGAAGAGGAGGAACCAGACTGGATGACCCCCTACAAAAACATCCTAATTCGAGGGACACTACCACCAAACGAGGACAAAGCCCAACGCCTCAAACGGAAGGTCAACTACTACATCATCCTTGATAATGAGCTATTCAAAAGAGGCTGACAACACCCCTACTCAAATGCCTAAACAACCAACAGGCAGACTATGTTATGAGATAACTTCGTGAAGGGATTTGCGATCTCCACACTAGAGGATGCTCCCTTGCCACCAAAGTGGTGGGAGCCAGCTACTACAAGCCAACACTCAGGGCAGATGCCCTCGACTTCACCAAGAGGTGCAGACGATGCCAAGAGATTGCAGAAGTTCCATGCACCCCTCTTAACAATCTCCACAGTCTGAGCTCCCCCTATCCCTTCACCATGTGGGGAATGGACATACTAGGACCACTGCCAAATGCCCTAGAAGCAACAAATACTTACTAGTCACCATAAACTATTTTACCCAGTGGATAGAAGCAAGGCCACTGCCGGAAACTACGACCAGCGAAGTGGAGAAATTCACCTAGAAACACCTTATTTGTAGGTACAGCCTCCCATACGCCATTGTCATGGACAACAACACTCAATTCAAAGCTTAGACTTATGAAGACTTCCTGACAAGGCTAGGCATCAAGCACCTAGTCACCTCTGTCGAACATCCTCAGACCAACGGTTAGGCACATGCAGCTAACAGAGTCATCCTCAGGGCCCTACGTACGACAAGTCTAAGGGTCTATTGAAAAAAGAGCTCTCCAGCATACTTCAGGCATACCACCATTCACCTTAGACAACAACCATTGAAACTCCAACATACTCCAATAAGTTGATCAATTTTGGTGGACTATTAATATTGGGCTAATTAGATAATAATTAAGCCCAACATGTTGGGCCTATTTTCGAACTTGTAATGGGCTGCCACGACCTTTTATTGTTATTTTAAAGTATTTTATATTTAAATTAGTTATTAGGCCTTGGCCTAAATTAGGTTTATTAGTAGGAGTATAAATAGACTCCTTAAACACATTGTTAGGAAGAATTGGAAGATTAATGAAATTTGAAAGTTTCTTTATTGTGAGAGATTTTCCTTTGTTCTTGGGTTAAGAACTAATAGTGTTGGTTCTACCGACAGGTTATGGTTAGGGTCACACTCCTTTTGATAACTTTGGTTCCACCAGCAGGTCATGGTTAGGGTCAAGTTCCTTTCTATTTATTCCTGTTTTCAAGACGATCCTAAGTGTTCTCTTACCATAAATGGTCCTTAAAGCAGCGAAAGATGTTTGAGTCAACCTCAAATAGCTTCTTGGACATGTTGTTCAAGGAGACCCAACCAATCTTTTCAGTTAGCTTTCATTTGAAAGAAAAACAAGAAGACCAACACACTAAACCGAATGTTGAAGAAAGTGCACAAGATTTCAAAAGCTCTCACCATTGCCCAACTGTTTGGGTGGAGCTGAGAAGGAGCCACATTCGAGTCCTCAAGCAAAGCACATTGGAAAGCAGTCAAGGGGAGAATAAGACCCAAGACCTCAAACAGACACCTATACATATAGAAGAAGGGCGAACTACCCGACGCCGCCCTCAAGAAAGGGAAGTTATCTCTCCCGCAAGCCTGAACGGCTAACATGCAGGAGTCCTCAAGGCTTGCCAGCTTCACCTGGTGTTGAAGAGCAACGACACTCACCGCCGAGGTGAGAGAGGACTTGTATTACAAAACATCATCCCTCACCCACTCATAACCAACGACGGCAGGTGTGGACAACGACGACCTAGGGCTATGGCTACGTCGCACGTAGGGAGACTCCCTGACATCTCCACTGCCACTACCTTTACTCACACCCCCAAAAGCAGAAGGGGGGAGGATCACATAATCGGGACAGGCTCCCCAGAAGTAGTGGAAGGTCGCGCCCTTCCGTGAGGATGAGAAGTGCTCTCACCAGTACAACGTGAAGCCCTCACCCTCTCCGAAGAGGATGACTCGTTGTCCCAGGCACCCCGACAAGTATCCTCCAATCGCCAATAGATATGACTTCTTGGTCCATCATGGGTAGCTCAATCGAGCCCCCAGAATCACTACCACCCATGCCAATGGTAGATTTAGACAAGAATGAAGACATTATCAAAGAAAATGAATACCTTGAAGAGACAAACGAAGAAGAAAGGGGAAACCGAAAGTAGGAAAGCAAGGAAGCGAGGAAATTTTGAGAAAGAATAGTGACCTGAAATCAAACGTCCACTCCATTAAAAAGGGAGACAGACTCTTTGATAATTGGTGGGAGCTGAAGTGGGACCCTAAAATTTTGCACCAGGACGCATCCCCACTCATGCAGGAATCACAACTCCAATATGTGCCCACTCCGCGAGTGACACGTATGCAAGATTATTGCGCCTATGTCACACACGCTTGTGACAACAAACAAAACATAACATTTGTCTTTAATGCACCTTCCAATGGACAAAAAAGGGTAGAGTTGTCAAATCTAGAGACTTCTGACCCCCCCCATTGCAGTTACTTTTTTTTGTGCATTTATGTCTCAAGGAAATTTCAATGGGGGTTTACCGAAAAGCGCACCGGATCGTCAAGTATTTAAAATTAAAATAGATGAATCCGAGTATCGAACACAGGGAACTAATGTTAGCCTGAATTAACTTTAGAATTGAAGCATTGTTGAGATAACATGTATAAGTGATAATTTCATACAGAATTTAAACTAAACTTTTATGCTAAAAACTATAAAATGCAAGGTAAATAAAATGACAACAGTAGGTAGAAATGTTGGGTCTTTCGAACTAACAAGTTGATGCATAGAAATATATTTCTCTTATCAATCGTGCTCTTGTGTTCTATGTTGTAGCCTAAATTACTAAACCTTCGATCCTTTGTCAGGCTGAATATCTAAGCTTTATCCGTAGATCCCTCATGTAAGACTACACCTGATTTAGACAACCCTCTTAGGTTTAGACTAACTTAAACTGAATTTCGTCCACAGATCCCTCATGTAAGACTAGACTCAGCTCAAGTAACTTACGGAAGTTTAGCCTAATTTAGCCTAAGCTTCGTTCGCAGATCCCTCATGTAAGGCTAGGCCTAAACTAAACAGCATTATTGTAACAACATAATTAAAACCAAAACTTAACCCGCGGATCCATCTTGTAAGATTAAGTTTCGATCCTGCTTCAATCAAGTTCTAAGGAAACAATACATTTCCTAATGCTAAAGTCACCTAACTATGCACACAAGTGGGTGATCAGACCAAAAGCATACAAACATCAAGCATTGAATGAAGCATTGAACAAAGAAAACATAATCAATTAGATATTAGGTATTTACATCAGCTGTTCATTAGAAATCCCCAACTAGGGTGTTTAGCCAGCCATTACAAAGAAACCCTAACAATAAATGAGATTAAAAGCAAAGAATGATAGTTTCTTACACAAGAAGGGGGATTCCTCCTCCTCTTCTCAGCATCTCACACTCACTCTCTACTCAATAATCTCTCTCAAATGACAAAACCTAGGCTTTAATGCACAATCTGCCCCCCTTTTTCTGCTTCTAGGGCTCTTTTCCCCAAATAGGCCTATGGCTGCTCTGGAATTTTGTGCCCCGGCCATTGTCTACCCTAATTCTGCATAAGACAGGCTTTAAATACGCTCTGAAATCCCAATGTTGCGCTTAGCGCGCATAAGTGAAATTGGGCTTAGCGCCAGTCTCGCGCTTAGCCTGGCTGAAGGAACCTGCTGCACTTAGCTCATTGATCTCGCGCTTAGCGCGCGACCTTGATGCTGATGCTCTGCCATATTCTCCTTTGCGCTAAGCACGCTGAAGCTGCGCCTAGCGGTGGATATGCGCTTAGCCCAACTGCTGAGCTTAACCCAACTACTACTTTTTGCAATTCAAAACGTAGTCTCTTTTTTCACCTGAAAATGCACAGATTTCATCATTAAATCCAATGGAAATGTTCTAGAGACAGCATTAATCATAAAACAAGATTTATTTACAAAATTTACTCCAAAATGACCATAAATTGGGGAACTATACAAGCTTTGGAAAATGATTTCTATACAAAAGTTAGTCGTATAAAGCGACTAACAACTTCCCTTACCTAACACGCCAAAGACATGTCCATCCCATAAAACTTGATAGAAGCAGCCCAGACAATACTTGTCCAGGCTTGGGGGCTTGACAAGCCACATCGACCTACAATTCTCTCACCTATCGAGCTTACCACACTTGACATTAGAAAAACACTCATCCACACCTGGGGGCTCGACAACCCTCTACTTATCAAGATTACAACCCCGAACATTAGAAACTCTCCTTCGACACTAGACAATCTTTTTCGCCGACAAGCCGGCTCGAAGCTTGGGGGGATTATGTATTGCCTAGGGTCTAGAAAATACACGTGGCACCCTACATGGTACTCTGAGACATGTGTCAACCCTCCACATCAATCCTGCAATAGGAGTGCGGACACTCTGCCCTTAGTAGTCGGGCTCCCTAACTGACAGGTTATCTCTAACCTATTAATATTTGAATATCTTTATCTATTGGTAGGTAATTAATTATATACAAAGCCACACATTATCTACAAGGTACAATTATCTACTAGATTTTATCTATAAGCTACCGTTTATCTTTAACATTATCTACAAGCTCTCGGCTATTATCTATAAGTCGGGAATTATCTACAAAGATTATAACAGCCCCTACAAATAAGGACATGCACCTACGCTCCACTTCTATAAATATCAAGTTCCATCGAACCCTTAACATATCCACACACTTCAACACAGGAGCAACAAGCCTGTGCACATCTCTCTCTATTGCTCACCCAAGGCTCATTTAAGCATATGCTTACTTTATCTCCTAACTCATATACTTACTTGAGCGTCAGAGTCTTTTGTTTGTAGATCCCCTCTCTTGTCCTCTTAACAAAAGTGCCTTTCCAAGCTGACATGTGAAGTCTAGGAGCTCACCTTGGCCACGTCCACCCTGGCGTGTCCTAGCTCATTTGTTTAAAAAGGCTTTATCACAAGTCACAATCGTCTATTTATTTTATCTATTTCCATAACATTTTATAGTGATGCTTTTATAATTATTAGTAAAAAAACAAAAATAAAAATTTATTCAAACTAAATAAATCTTAATTAACTAGCTCTAATTTGGATTAAGTACTAGAAAATACCATCCATGATAAGCTTTTGATTTACTTATTATAATATTTATTGGTTAAATATAATATATAATATAACGGATAGATGCATTTCGGATATTAGTAATTAATATTTTTATTATAGAATGTTTTATAGATTCTTTTTAATATAATTTTTTACTATAATTTGATTTAAAAGAAAAAAGAAAGTTGAAATTTTTTAATGGAATAATTATTTTAGTATAAAGCACAAAAACCAACCCAAACCAAATCGTAAAAGATTAGTTTGGTTTGGTTCGGATCTTATATTAAATTCAAATTAAACCAAACCAACATGATGGATATTCCAACTATCTCTTTCTAGCAATATTCCCCTATTTCGCCAACATCCCTGAGTTGTCTTTCAAACCATTGTCTTGTTTAGTGGAGCTCAAGTTTTATGTTTTTGTTGGGAATAAAATTTCATATAACAAGCTAAAGCTAAAGCTTCATCTTGAGAGAAAGAGTTTAGAATAAGGAATTTAATGTATAATGATGTGATAGGATATAATATCTAATTTAGAGGAAACTAAATATCCTCTAATTATGCATAAATGATACTACCTATCTATATAAACAAGCTACGTAGGGTCTCTTTGACATACGGTTAGAGTCTATTATCCCTCTATATTTTCTCTTATTTTACAATACTCATTAAAGATGAAGTTTTGTGCTTTTGTTGATACAAAGCCTCATACATTGTAAAATAAGGAATTAAATTTGTGCTCCACTATATTTATGCTTCTTTGAAATGAACTCTTAATCTTAATATGTTGCAATATAGGCATATTATTCGATGCACCCCAAAAACTACACAAATCTCACATGCTATTAATCGTTAAGTCATAAAATGAATCAGAACCCTCAATAAGTTTGAAAAGTTGAGTTTGATATGCTAACATTTGGAAGCATTGTATCAGTGTCTGATGGATCAAACGATAGTATATAGACGTTAGGTTATGTAAAGCATTAAAGACTATTAAAGGTTGAGTTATTGCTCTGATCTATTGATCCTTTATGCAAAGAATGTTTGAACATCCTTCCTAGGATCTTTCGAAATGAAGAAAGTAAGAGAACAATCAAGTTTAAACTTTTTCATCCACTAGAAAGACACACATTGTTGAGTGCAGACATGCTCTTCACAACAATTTATTTGATTGGTGAAGATAGTAGTAGATAAGTGTCTTAAGAAAGATAAGCAGATTGGTTTATCAATATGGAGGGGACTTGAATTTAATGCACTCAACAGACACCTTTTCTAGACACTACACTAGATGCAAATTAAGACCGTTTGTTACAACGATTAATTGTTAAAGAAGCTTATATATACCTGAAGAGTTGAAGATCCAATTTTGAATTGCATATTCTCTCTAACCTTCAAGCTCTCATTCTTGTATTTCTTAAGTTATAAAAGCTCTCATTACCTTGTATATCCTGAGATAAAAAGATAGTGTGCTTACCTGTTAAATCTATTTGTATGACGATATAATTTGTTTGTGTGCACATTTTTCAAACAAATTTATTTGATTTGTTTAGAGAAAGAAGTGACTTGGTAGAAAAAAATATTTGTGTGGGATAAGCTTTGTGTAAGATTCAGAAGTGATAATGAAAAATACTTGTATCTTTGTTGAAAGATAGTGGAACTTGGTATGTTGCCAAGAACTAGACATAGTCTCAGTGGTAGAGATGAATCAATATAAAACTCTTAGTATCCTTGCTTCTTTATGATATTTGTTTAACTAACTCTGGGTTGTGTTTTGATTTGTTACGAAAAATTGCTTTCAAACTAGATTAAAGTTTCATCTAATTTAAAAGGTTTTGTGAAAAGGTTGTTCTTAGTCTTTGTTTCAACAACTGATAACTTGGTTTTGCAAAAATGCTTATGAAAATTTTTAATATCATAATTCAATTCCCTCTTCTTGTGATCTTTAGATTTACACCTATTCAATCTTGTCTGTGTGTCTTCAACCCTGTCATGCAGAATATTTTATTGTTAAAAAAAGTTTAATATTATAAATAACAAATGTGAAGACAATTAAGCAATTATTTGAACATACCTATTAGTTGTTGTATTTCCAATATGCATCACCTAATCAATCCATGTTGTTACAAACTTCTCCTTATGAGGTATCAACCATGTATTTTGGTCATACTTAAGAAATAAAGGATAAAGTGAGAACATGTTTTCAAAGCTTAACAAGTGTTGCTCATACAATTTTTCATTGGGAGATTGCACCAACCCATTCCAAGCATCGAGCACCTTGCCCCAATCTTCCATGTTGTTCACATGCATCTTGCAATTTGCTCTGACATTCTTAGCAATGTGGAATTGGCATAGAAAGTTGGTTGACAAAGGAAAGACACGTTCCTATGCATTCATCAAAGCAAGACCTCTATCGATGACAATAACTTGAGGCAAGACATCATCTTATACAAACAATCATTTCACCTTAGTTAATGCCCATTTTAAATTTCTTGTCTTCTCATATTGTAAATAAGCAAACACAAAAAATAAATCATGATTGTTGAAGTCACACCAACAATTTTCAATATCGGAAGACGATATTTGTGTCTTTTAAGTACTATCACAAATCAACATAGTTGGAAATGCATTCAAAAGCTTGATGGAATCTGAATGAGACCATAATATATCTCTCACAACATCTTGAGTGTCTACCTTTCTATATCAATGAACATATTCATCATGTTCTATCAAGTTCATGAGATGTTGCATTCTGATGCTTGGACCCCTTTATTCTCCATGATATTTTTGGCATGTATTATTTTTGGTTTTGATGGTGGTCACATTTGTTTGGTCTTGATCTTTGATTGTCAAAAAAAATTGGCTAGGCTTGACTATGTTTTTTATCATTTGATCTAGCAGAGTTTTTTCTTCTTTGCTTAAACGATCAACATATACATGACCCAATAATGTTTCAAAGTAATGAAAACAATCATCAGAAAGCAAAGCACCACCTTGTTTCTTGGCTAAGCTTGGCCATTGCTTTTGTACTGCGAGCCAAGTGCTAAAGCACTTGTCTTCTCAGGACTAGACGTTGAGGCAATATTGTCCAATAATTGATACTTTTGCTATCGTCCAGAGCCTTTCTGTTCATGTTTTCTGCTTCTATCTCATAGAGATAGATAAGCTTGTAGCTTAAGCATGAAAGGTTAATACATAAAATTTATACTTTGCTAATATTAAAACCTTAAGGATTTAATTGTTTGGTCCAATCCAATGTAATTTGAATGCAACCAAACTTAGCAACATCCTCATATTCATTCTTTCCAAATAATTCAATTAATGCATATTTTATATTTATTTTATTTTATTATATTTTCAATAGTATCTTAAATCAATTATAGTACATAAGAACTGTATAAATTGAAATATTCAGATTTTATATTTATTTTACTTTTTAAAATTTTATATAGTAGTTTTTTTTTTACAGAATTTTATATAGTAGATATAAGAATTGTGTAAACTGATATGATATATTTTTTAGTTAAAGTTGTATTTTATCTTCTATTTATTTGTCTCTAAAAAAAACTTCTATTTTATTGGATTATGAATTTTATAGGATTATGAATTGAGAATTAACAACTTTGCATTTTTTAGTTCAATTTTATTAATCAAATTGTGGTTTTTAATAGATAAAATTATATGTGCATTCTTATTTATACCTTGTTGCTTGTTTCAGTCATGTTAATAAATT
Organism: Glycine max; assembly: GCF_000004515.6. Classification (NCBI taxonomy): domain Eukaryota; kingdom Viridiplantae; phylum Streptophyta; class Magnoliopsida; order Fabales; family Fabaceae; genus Glycine; species Glycine max. The sequence goes on from NC_038254.2 coordinate 22,650,516, forward strand.
TAGTTTAAAAATTTTACGTTTCAAAAAAAATTATTTATATAGTAATATATAATAAAAAATTATTTTAATGCAGTGAGTTATAATAAAATATTAATACCAAATTAATATAAATATACCATTAAATACTAATTTTGATGCTAATTATAGTTTATTGAAAATTGGTTGGTGTATTGAATATTTGATTGTTTTAATTAGACATGTTTGACTATGTTAATAGTGATGGATTGATAATTAATTGATTTATTAAATAAATTTAAATTCAAAAATTTATTAATAAAAGACATACTACCATTTTTTTGGGTAACTAGTTTAATGTTCTGTAGAGGTGTAAGTGGCTCAGGTTGGGTTGAGTTTTGCATATTTTTCAACCAATCCGGTTAAACTTAATTGGGTTGGATTTGATTGAGTTTATATTTTTTTTCAAACCCAATCAAATTTTAATAGGATTGGATTGAGAAAATAGTAAGAATATTTTTTTTGACAAAATAGTAAAGATATTTTAAAACGCAATATTCATAAAAAATTGCATTGTTCATATGATAAACAAAAAAATATAACATAAATATATATACTCACATTATCATTCATAAAACAATATTATTACCTTAAAATAAATAGAAAAAGATAAACTCAAAAATAATGTATTATCTTAAGATAAACAATGTATTGCCTTGAGAATGATATGCTTAGTTTAGGGCTTATATATTAGTTTAATTGTATGCAGGTTAGATTGAGTCTTGTCAGGTTTACAACTCCAAATCAATCACTCAATCCAATTTTTATCATGCTCATTAAACTAAAACCAATTGAATCCAATGATCTAATCCAACTTTCAAAAATCTAATTGGGTTGGATTGGATTGAGTGGACTTGAGGGTTGGGTCCGATCCGCCTATACCCCTAGTGCCACGTGCATGGTAGTAATTTCACATTTTTTAATTTATAAGAGTAATATTTTATATTATTTTGAATATATGATTAATAATTTAGTTAATATTTCGATAAATGTATGATAGTAGATATGCCAATAAATATTAAATATACTTTCATATACAAGCATGGTCTAACAAATTGTTATTATTAGAAGTAATGTCTTAGGTAGAATCTCCTTCACTTTGGTGATGTCTTGCACACCCCCTTTTGACTTTATTTTTTTAAAAAAGTTTATTTAGTTTTTCTTTCATTTACACGCTTGATTTGAGATAACAAAAAATTGCACTTGTGATTTTTATATTTTACAATAGAATTCCATGTCTTTTGATTTGCACTTGTGTTTTTTTATATTTTACTCTTATTGCATAGTTTCAACATTTTAAATATATCACAATTGATGAAATAAAATATTTTATTTTTTTATTTTATTTTAATCACATGATAAATGATTACTGTAATAATAAAAAATATTCCAGAAAAAATAATATATTAGTTAAGGTATTATATAAAATAAAATTTCATATAAGATTTAAAGATTTAATTAAAAATATATATACTCATGATAATTTTCTTAATTGTTTATATCATTATGTAAAAAAATTATGGATAATTTTTTATTGGAAAGTAATTAAAACTGAAAAATAAAAATGGAGAAAAAAATCACATTTTTCAAATGTCCTCATATATTAATATTTGCAAGATAAAAAAATGAAATGCCTAATAATAAAAAATAAATATAAATTAATAAATATCAAAACTTTCAAAAGGAAAAAAGCATTGAAAAAAAGACTAAGTTAACGTATAAAAATAGTATAACATTTCTTGAAAAAACAAATATAGAATTAAAAAAATAGTAAATAATATAGATTAACCCACAAATTCATCTCACATTTATTATTATTATTATTATTATTATTATTATTAAATAGATAGGTAATATAGATAATAAAAGATTTGTAACCAATTAAAAAATTACGTTATTGTACAATATAATGAATTGGCAAAATAATTATTAATTAAGGTAACATAATTGAATGTATTCTTATTTTAGTATTTTAATAGATTGATTGATTTGATAAAATTTTATTTTAATGTAGTAAAAAATAAATTGTAGCATTTAGTATTTTATTATTTAGAATTTGAACTAATCTGAATTAACAAATTAAAATAGAATTAATTACACTTAAGTAATGTTGAATGAATATGAGTTATCACATGACATTTTTTCAATGAATAAAATCTTATTTTATATATATATATATATATATATATATATATTAAATTAAATCAAATAATTTCTTTACTTTTGATTTTTTCTCCTTTTTTATTTTTTAGTTTTAATTACTTTCCAATAAAAAATTATCTATTTGACAAAATTATAAACTCTTGGTACACAGTCTTTTTTCTATTATTTTAGTTATATATAATTGATATTACCTTTGTTCATATTTATAATACTCAATTATCTAATTCATTAGATTCAGAAAAATAGTTAATTTAATTTATAATAATAAATTTGTCTTAAATTTATATATTTTTTCAAAAATACAATTGTTACTAATGTTCCTCTCTCTCTTCTAAATATCTATCTATACAATATCTCTCTTATTTAATTATGGATATTTTAGTCTAAAAATAATCAATATAATGTACATTATGGATTGTGTCTTATAAAAAAGAACAAATATTGTTTCTAATTAGTTATCATAATTAGATGTAAGTATACCATAAATAATAGACTTAAATATGTCTTTAGTTCTTTAATTTTGGGTAATTGTTTTTAGTTCTTAAAAAAAATATTATCCCTCAAATTTTTTAAAAGCTACTTTTAGTTTCTCTTTTTTCATTGTATTTACAGTTTTACAATTTGTGTTGGTTTTTAACCATCAAATTTTTTTAATTAAAGTTCTCAAATACAAATTTCAAGCAATTTTTAACTAGGAAAATATTTGTTTCCTATGGTTTGGTAATCGTTTTTTTTTTTTTTACATATTTCGGCGATTGTACAGAAGAAAACTAAAACATGGATGTGGAATTATAACAATTTTTTACATAGGTTCAAATATGTTTTTAAACTCTTAAATTTGAGTCATTTTGTTTTTAATTCTTTAATTTTGAAGTTTCTTTTTTTAGTTCTTGAAATTCTCAAGATACCTTTTTTATTCCTTCTGCATAGTGTGATCCAAATAAGAAATAAAATATTCAAAATTTGGGACATTTTTTTATTGCTAGAATTTGATTTTCTATTTAATATTTTAAAGTAAGATTTTCTAATTATTTGAAATTATCAAAATCATGTCAATAAAAAAATGAAAGTGGATTTTAAAGCTGTTTATAGATTTTTAGTTTTTTTTTACTGACTTGATTGTAACCGTTTTAGCAGTCGAAAGTTCTCATGAATTGCATTTTGTTTGACTCACGTTGTAAAAAAAAAAAAAGGACTATTAAAAAAACATTTTGTGAATTTCAAGGACTTAAAAAACCGTCACAAATAATTTATTACAATGAAAAACTAGCACAAATTATGACACTATTACTCAAAAGAAAGAGATGGTCTAAAATTAACTATTTACAAAAGAAAAATATTAAGTAAGAAAAAGGTTATACACATGTATAGTTTTACATAATCATTTAATCATAACTTACTATATATGATAAGTTTAAAGTTTGGATGATATATATATAATTTATGTTTGACAAGTCATTTATGTTTAATTTTTAACTTTTTTTACTACATGAAAAAATTTGTTTGATTAACTTGTTTGATTGTTTGATAAACATTTTTATAATAGTTTCTATTATTTTTTAAAATACTAGTTTTTAAATTTTAACTTTTTATATTTTGTTTTTTTTTCATCCTTAAAATTTTTATGAAATTTCTTTATTATTTTCTTTTAAAAAAATAAAATAAGGCTTTTCAATAATTTTATATTAGACTATTTATTTTAACTATTACACTGATTAAAATAATAAAAGAATAATGTTTTTTTTTACAAAAAATTATAATGTTTACAATATTTTAAATGTATTTTAGCTTTATTTTAAATTTAATTAAAAATAGTTTAAGAAATAAGATAAGATTAATAGTAGAATATTTAATATGAAAAAATTATAATAATTAAAACTAAAAACACAATGAATAAAATAATTTATCTATAAATAAAAATACAAGATTTCAAAATTAATTAAAAACTAAATATATAATATCATACAAATATATTCATTTCTGTCATTTTCTATTTTGAGTTATTTTGACATTTAATTTTATCCATCACATATAGTTGAATAAACTAACAGTTTTCAACTCCTATTAATCTTTTAGTTTTCAATTAATTTTATAAAATATACCAATAATATTCTTTTAAAAGCATAATCATTAAATTCATGATAAATTAACTTAGACGCTATAATATCAAGATTTTTATTGCATCATTTATCAAGGTGCATATATTAAACTTTAGAAAGTGACACGTAACATCTCATCTCTTTTAAATATTCCCTTAGTAAATAGATGGATTCTCTCACTGGTCATATAAATGTTTCAAAATATAGCATGATTCATTCTGATTTAATTAAATGCACTTTATTATTTATTTATAAAAAAATGTACTTTATGCATTAAATAATTTATATTACTCCAAAGCGTGTGTGTATATTAATATTTCATTGTTTTTAATTATAAAATTCTTTCAATTAATTTATGTCTCTTAAAAAATATAATTAATTTAATTATTCACATTAAATATGTCAATTATATTCTAAAAATATTCTTTACTTATTTTTTTATTCACTTAATTATTTTTTATTAATGTTTGGAGAAAAAATAATTAAAAAAATATTTTAAAAAATAATCAATGTATTTAGAAATTAGAAAAAAGTCTTAAAAAATAAATTAAAAAAATTTATAATTAAAGAAGAAGGAAAAGTAACTTTTAAATTCTTTAGTGTTGGTGATTTTTTTTATAATAAAGATAGAGATTACTATACCCAAAGCGTGTGTGTCTGTTATCTTTTAAATTTTTTTCGTCCTCAACCATTTATGTGGAAATTGAATATACAAGGGTTAATAAATCTTCTTCAAGGATATAATGAACTTTCTTTAATTTGGATTGTATGTCTAAAGTCAAGGCAATTAATAGTATTTGGGTAATGTTAATTAGGGTATTTATTAAAAAAAATAAAAAATAAAATATTTATTTTGAAAATCATAAATAAAAATATATAAAAAGTCATGAAGAATATAATTTTAGATATTTCAATAATTATTTTTTAATTCTTTAACCAATAATAATATTAATTTTTTAACCGGCAAGTCAACTCATCTACAACTCTTAAAAAAGACGCGTCTTTTCATTAAAATATAATATTTTATATTTATATTTTTAAATAAATTTATATATGTCTTTATATAGATAAGAAAATCTATCTTAAATGAAAGAGTATTTTAGCTGTCATTATTTAACGATTTTAGCTTGGTGTTTACGAAAGCATTTTTGAGATTTTTTTTAACATTTTATCTCTTTTAACTTATCCTTTTTAATAATTTTAGTTTTAACTTGAAATTTATTTATTTTTTATAAAATTATCAGTGTTTAAAAATGACATTATATCACAATATACATTATTTTTATAACTCTAAAATATAATTTATATTAATCATATAAAATAACATTTATTCTTAGCCATGCAAAACCTAAAATAGTAATTTTCATTTAAAAGCAAAAAAGGAAAAAAAAGCATTTTCCTTATATATATATATATATATATATATATATATATATATAGTACCCAAAAGGTCCCAAACGCGCATGGTCAAAACATGAAGAAAAACCGACCCCTTGTGTGTGTAATTTAGTTGTTTGTTTCGCCACGCACACACAAACACAAAGTGAGAGAATTAAAAGAGGTTGTTCTGTTCTTCCAACGCTTCAAAAAAACAGTGAAAGAGTGTAACTAAAGTTTCTTAGAGTAACACTCGTCATATATGTTACATGACATGGCTTTGGATGTGTTTCCATGGACAAAATCAAAACCCAGGAAGACACAAACTCCTTCTGTTGGTAGAACAAGACAACACAAATGTGGACAAACACACACATGGAAACGAAGTTTCCTAAACATAGATTTTAGTCTGTGTTTGCGCTCCCCAATTGTTTCCCTCCTTGTACATTTTCTCTTTGTCGTTTCTACCCTTTTTCCTGTTCATTCTTCACAATTTGGTGACCACCACCCTGTTGCAAATCAAACTTTTCGGCCGAAGGAAGAGCTGCGCAAGTTGAACGCCATCAGAAATCGGCTTCAGCTAATCAACAAGCCTCCTGTTAAGACAATTCAGGTTTGTGCAAATTGTTATTCTATTCACTTTCGTTTTTGTTTTTTAGACCATATTATGTAATTTATACGTGGGCGAATGTAAAGTTGCGCCTTGGTGACCATCTGGTTTGGAAACATACTCTTTGCATATGCATATGGATATGCAAAGGTAAGGTTGCGTACGATGATCCTCTGTCGTGCCTTCACGTAGTGAGGATCCTTTTGGTTCCGGTGTACATTAGTTTCATTATATAATTGATAATTGATATGCATGTATTGTGTTGTGTGTTTCTCTTTTGCAGAGTTCTTATGGTGATATAATAGACTGTGTTGCGTCTCATATGCAACATGCTTTTGATCATCCTCAACTGAAAGGACAAAAACCATTGGTATATATAATTATTTTTGTTCTTTGTTATTTGTGTGTTAGGAAAAAAAATCTCGGTAATTTTTGTGCATGTTTTTGTGTGTAGGATCCTCCAGAGAGACCAAGAGGGCATAACCAAATGGATGATGATTTGAGTGATAGCTTTCAGTTATGGAGTTTATCAGGTGAGTCATGTCCTGAAGGAACGATTCCAATTAGAAGAACAACGGAAGAAGACATGTTGAGAGCAAACTCTGTTCGCAGATTTGGAAGGAAAAAAGTAATAAACCGTGTCAGAAGGGACACCAGCGGCAATGGACATGAGGTATGCAGAAACTTGAGAGCAATCATAGAAAGCAACACAAAATCAGATATTCTTTTCTCTTTTTTTTCTCAAACGAAGTAAAGTAAAGAAATAAACAAACAACAGAAACCGACAAGAGCAATTGGTAAAGCATGTATATGGCAGTGGAATGTTTCATTTTTATCATACCCTTTTGGAAGTTAATTAAATTAATCACTTCAGAGCATTGCATTTCCCCCATATTTTACCATTTATTAGTCCTCTTAACTATGAAACTGAACAAGATGATGAACTTCTCCTTATCCTTTCAAAAAGCAACTAAAGCTAAAATTTATTCTGAATAAAAGCATAAGCAATGTCTACCTTTTATTAATATATAATATAATACAAACAAAAGGGTCTCAACTAAAAAATATATTTTTTGTTTGATCGTGAAATATCATCCTTTTTTTTTTCTATTTATACTTTTACAGTGATCACAGAATTTCATGTTTTTCACAGCCAGTTAAATATTTGTTTCACCTGCTCCAAAGCAAGATGGTCGTTTTAAGTATTTTCATTCATGTATTTGCTCCATCTATCTCTATCTTCTATACAAACTTGACAAACAGAATCCAACATTGAAGTTAATTTCTTATGTAAACCTTAAATATGCTACTTGAAATTGGTCTAACAAAAGGTTCTTGATGGTGCACACTGCACAGCATGCAATTGGGTATGTGACAGGGGATCAGTACTACGGAGCAAAGGCTAGCATTAACGTGTGGGCACCCCTTGTGGAAAACCCATATGAATTCAGCTTGTCTCAAATGTGGGTCATTTCTGGTTCATTTGGGGATGATCTCAACACCATTGAAGCTGGTTGGCAGGCATGTTTCTATCATTATTTTATCTTAATTAATTTCTCATTTACTTTGTACTATTTATTTTCTTTAGAGAAAAAAATTATACATGTGTAAAAATAATTTATACTTTCAGACATGAAGAATATGCTCTTTTCTTTATCTTTCAATTTTTTTCTTAAATATGCATTTCATTTGGTTACGCATTCAAAAGGCAGATAGCATGTTCAACTACCTACCTCTCATTTTCATCCTTGTATTTAATTTTGTACTTTAGCCATTCAGGCTAATTTCAAGTAATTTTCTATGCAGGTGAGTCCGGAGCTATACGGGGACAGCTACCCTAGATTCTTTACTTATTGGACGGTAAGTAAATTTATTGAAGGAAAGGAGGTGGAAAAGTATACTATATACGTATAATTATTTCTGCTTCAAGGGTAAGATACCTAGTAAAAAAAGTTTTATTCAAAAGCACTAATTATAATAATGATGATATTAATAATAATTGTCAATATTTGCAGACTGATGCATATCAAGCAACTGGGTGTTACAATTTACTCTGCTCAGGCTTTGTTCAAACAAACAGTAAAATTGCAATTGGAGCAGCAATCTCTCCAACTTCTTCATATAGTGGTGGACAATTTGATATTAGCTTACTCATTTGGAAGGTAATTTTTTGATCAGTTTACCAAATTGACCTTGGAAAATTATGGAAAATTTCATGGATGTCAATCCAATCCATGCTTCCATTGTTCCTTGCTTTATATTTTTGGTTACTATTGTTTTTTTTTATACTATTTCTATTAGCCGGGTACGGTCATTTCCTGTTGAGGAAGAAAGTTAATCTTTGTCTGAACACACTAGTCATATTAAACTATTTAAGGGATCACTTAGAGTGAAGTTAAGTTAAACTTGTCAGATAATGGATAATTTACATAAGATCAACTTATGGGTCCCATCTATAAAATTAAACATTTGATTTTGATTATAGAACACTGACTTCTACCATTGGATTTCGATACTTTTTTCAACTGGAGCAAAATATGCAAATCTCATAGTCAAAGTCTTAAAGGAGCCAAAAACTAAAAGGAAAATCTAAACTAAAAAGATGGTCAATGTGGGGCTCTCCACAATTTCGGAAGTTTCTTATCGCCTTTTTCTTATACGGGAAGTTTCTTATCGCATTTGAATTTTGCTTGTATACAGATAGATTATAAAATAATTTATTCTATATAAATATCAGTATTTGATAAGACTTTACATCATCACCAGATCATATTACTCAATAAGATGGCGTGATACAATAGTTAAATTTTATTAAATGTCTATGTATTTTTTTTATAATTATGATGAATATTTAGATTAAACTCTTATTTAAGCAAGGTAAAGGTCATTATAACATTTTCACATGCTAATAGTTTATTTTTAAAAATATGAAACAAGAAGGACGAAAAGGGTTATGGGGCACAAAATTTTTTAGTGTCCCGTCTTAATTAATATGTGATCCACTTCACCCACTTTACCACTTTGGAGCATCACACGCGTGCCCTGAGTGCATACGAATAAAATGTACTGTAACTCCCATATGCTTTACTCACTTCATTAAGATTCTTTTTCCTTTTCCAACAAAAGAGCTTATATATTTCTGAGCACCTCACTTTTTTTTCCCTAGCTTTAATATTCTATTATTTTAACAAATCCCATAAAATTTTGCATGTTTCATTCACCACCTTTCATGCTCATTCTTTTGACCCATTTCACTTCTCATGCTGGCCAACACGTTGCTATTAATGATTATATATGTCTATGTTTGAGTAGTAGCTTTGCTTTGTCACAAAACCAAAGGCTGTGATTGAAGGTTAATTTACTTAATTTGCTTCGTTTTTTTTTAGCAGGATCCAAAGCATGGGAATTGGTGGCTTGAATTTGGATCAGGGATCCTAGTTGGGTACTGGCCATCCTTCTTGTTCACCCACTTAGGGGATCATGCAAGCATGATTCAATTTGGTGGAGAAATAGTGAATTCAGGTTCATCAGGGTCTCACACTTCCACCCAAATGGGTAGTGGACATTTTGCTGAAGAGGGTTTTGCAAAAGCTTCATATTTTAGGAACATGCAAGTTGTGGATTGGGACAACAACTTGATTCCCTTGTCAAATTTAAAGGTCCTAGCAGATCACCCGAATTGCTATGACATACAAGGAGGGGTTAATAACGCGTGGGGGAATTATTTTTACTACGGTGGACCTGGCAGAAATGTAAAGTGTCCCTAAGAGAATCAATATTGATATAGAATTTATAGGTAGAGGTGAACCCTTTATTTTATTTTTTAGTATCTTTTTTTATTTCTTTTTGGCATTTATGGGTTTGGGTGATAGGATTTTGTTCTCAAGCTCATTCAATGAACTTGGGTCATTTATTTTTATATTGAATTAAGGTTCTTAATAATTTATTTATTTTATTTTGACTAACAGGTCATCCATTGAACACACCATTTCCACCTGGACTCTTTGTATATCTTGAAAGAGAAATAGTAAATATACTGCCTCTATTGGCATCCCTTCCCCTGCCCAAATTCCAGCAGTGTTCCTTCTATACTTCTTTCTCATCTTTCTTTTTTCTGCATATTCTTAAATTACTAATAATAATACTTGCAAAGGAGTTCTATGTAAGTGATAAAAAAAAGGAGTTCATGTAATTAAATAAAAAGATCTGGCCCAAATCAAAACCCATATTAAATTTGTTTTCATTGATGAATTAATCATGAAAGCCATAACATCAATGACTAAGAAAATGTTGGAATATAGGGTCATATTTTATTTTTTTTTGAGAAATCTCATACTTACAACTAGGAGAGAAAGAGGAAAAAAAAAAGAAAAACATGAGATGTAATTAAAAAAATATGATAAAAAGAAACAAACACAAAACATATTGGTGTATAAATTATATCAGTTAATATAATAACGCATTTTTTTAACGTGCCTTTCTGATAAAAATGTTATATCTCTTTCACAAACTGACTTGATAAATTTTAAAAGTATTACTGTTTGGTCTAAATAGTATGCAAAGTGTTATTAACTTTAATTTTAACCTCGAAGAGGATTAAGTAAACAATCTTTTGATTAAGAAGTTATTTTCTAAAAAAAATCACTTTCATATAGTTGACATACATTTTTTTTACCACCTTAATTATTCTATACTTCTGTAAAAAAAAAAAAAAAACTTCTATACAGAACGACATTATTTAGTGCAGTACCCCTACTATCAAATTAAATTCGTGTAAATCCTGTTAACAGTTAAGTACACTCTACAGTACAGAAAATATTCTTTTATAAGATTTACACTATACTAGTATTTTAACATGCAGTGAAAAGAAAACATTTACATCACACAAATGAGACAATTGTTTATTAAAATTAATTTTTGTCACCTACAAAATTAGGTTACGAAATATCTATATCTATATACTATCTATAAAAGAGAACCATCTGAAAATTCTTAAAATACCCCTACCTAAGATTGTGACAGTTGTCCATTTCCTTAGTTTTTTGGTCTTTTATGCTTTTCATTTCTCACTCCCTTGGTTGCTCCACGTATTGTTTCAGGTGTCCTCTTTTCTAACCTTTTCTTTTTCCACTCCCTTGGTTGCTCCACGTATTGTTGCAGGTATCTCCTTTTCCAATCTTCATCCCAAGTCTTTTCAGTTTTCTTTTTATTTTTCCATTTCTCTTTCTCTCGTGGCAAAAGACTCCTTTCTCTTTCTCTCTCAATCACTTTCTTTCTCTGTGCAACTTGGAAGCTTTCTCTCTCTCAAAACAAAGCTCCTCGAGAGGGGTTTTGACGAAAATGCAGTTAAGGTTTCAGCTTCAGGGGATAAGCTCTGTAACGAAGGGAAAACAAGGGAGGGTTAAGGAGACAGAGGGTGTTTTGAATGGGGCAATTTATTCTCACTGCCATGGCTTCTTCTCAGTTCAAAAGATTCTCAGGTTTCACTGCTTTGTAATTTTCTTCACGAGTGTCCTTTTGTCGTGGCCATCCTTTCCAATGGATAGCATTAACATCTCAGTGTTATACTTTTTCTTACTGATTTTTCAATTTTGTTCTTGGTTCCTTTTTATTTTGCCGGGCTATCGACGAAGAAGCATCCAGCAGGCATGTTTTTTCCTCTTTTGCTGTTATGCATGTTTGTTTCATTACTATTTGTTTTTATTTGCAAGGTTCTAATTTTGTTTGTTGTTATGCATGTTTGCTTCTTAATAATAGTTATTTTTTTTACTGATTTTCAACTCTATTTTTGGTTCCTTTTTTATTTTCCCGGGCTAATTTTTTCGTCATCTTCCCCATCTGGGTTGTAAGTTATGTGTTTGATGAAATGCCTAAATGAAGTTTTAGTTTTTAATCTTAAAAATTCATGTGCATCAGTGCGCATCCTGCAAATTCCATGCTGGGTGTCTAATGAATGATACATGCAAGATTTTGATGATAATCATTGTAACAATTGGTTGGTATTGATATCATTTATATTCTTTAATTATTTTAATCTATTGTTCAACAGGAAGAAGCCCAGGTTTTTTGTTCAACAGGAAGAAGCGCAGGTTTTTTTCTTGCTCTCTCTTAGTTTGTGTTTTTTTTATTTTCTTTAATTATTATTATTATTATTATTATTATTATTATTATTATTATTATTATTATTATGTAGTTGGGTGTCCTTTTTTATGTTATAATGACCGAGTGAACTTTGAAATTTTTCTTTGAGGTTCCTGGTGTATGTAGGTGGTGATAACAAAGAAAACCTAAAAAGGTCTTAGAAGATTAAAAAGGTACTCCCTTGACTTGGTTCCATTCCCTGTGCTTAAAGTCTTTATAACTATTGTTAGTCAAAAGCTTTAAAAAAATGATTTTAAGATTTTGAAAAATGTGAATTTTTATAGAGACTGTTTTAGAAGCTATTATTATTATTATTATTATTATTATTATTATTATTATTATTATGTAGTTGGATGTCCTTTTTTTTGTTATAATGACCGAGTGAACTTTGAAATTAAATATTCTCTAATATCTATTTTAAGTTTATAACATATGAAGGAAATTCTTTGGGCAATTATTTTTAACATTTTGCTTCTCAAGCAGTAGAAAAGAAGCACACTTTATTTTATTTTGATTGGTTCACTTCTTTTAATGGGTTCGAGTAACTAATGCACCTAAATCATTGTCCTTCTTTTAAGTTTGGCTTAGGACGTGGATAAACAGCACTAGTGTGGATAAGCATTCTTTAGGGAAAATGGCATCAGTAAAGAGACAAATGAGAAAGCCAATCACATTTTACTTTTGTGTGTTCTGCCAACCATTGTTAGCCTCCCGAGAGACTTGATGGTTAAGAGCATTGATCTCTTTCTTGCATTATTGATGCTAAAAATGATGTGGTGTATTGTTAATTTGTTCTTATTCATTTAAAGTTTTGTTTGAATTTTTTATTTTCATTTTGATATGGGGATGTATTTTTACATTAAAAAAGAACTTCTATCATTTCATAATATATCCATTGTACTGATTGTTCACTTTTATTTGATGAGGCTGCAAACTTTTGCTTCCCTGTTTCATTCTTTTAGTCAGTATTTTGTATTTAATTAAAAAAATGTTTAAATTGCATCTCTTGATATAAAAAAATTATAATGTATGTACCTGTTTCATTCTTTTGAAAAATAACTCCTCGCCATCCGCTAAAATTTGTCCCTTTTTTATACATTTACCTCGGCGAACCTGGGGTTTTTGATGCATACAAGTATTTTTGTTGGAACGTTGATATATAGTTAAAGAAATTGCTTAGTACTTTACTGATATTTCTCAATTCTTTTAAACACATTCTTTGCCTTGCTCTATTTTCCCATTTTTTTCCTAAATCATGCACACATATTGGCTGATAATATTAATGTACGGTTGCAGGCTTTAATATGTTGAATTGGTTGCCTTGAGCAGCCAGTGTTAACATGCAAAGCTAGGTGGGGATTCTGATGATATGTCGGCTGAGGTTGTCAAGAATTCTTGAAAAAATGAGCAAAGGAATCAGTCATGATTAGCAAAGGGGAGGTAAAAATTGCATCTGTAGGCTCTTCTTAGATGTGGTTTAATGCTGATGACTCAAATGGTTTCCCTGAATTAGGGAAGAATTACAACTATATAATAATTGCTCAACTCTTGCTATATGGATACCGTGTAACCATGACAACTTTCTCTTTCTTTTTCCTCCTTTTAGGCTCTTTGGAATTTTTTACAATAGTAGTTACTGCTTTATATATCAAAATTTAGTGTTTTTTCTTATGCATCAATATAGGGCTCTGATTTTGTGGCAAAAGCTGTGGATTTAGCAGCCAGAGAATTAATAACAAGTGCATCACTAGGACAAGGTTTGATCTGCGTTGCTTTTTGTCTCTTGCTGTGAATCCTGATATGTGCCAAATTAAATATAGACTTCTTGCAATGGTAGTTACACAGGTACAGCTTGACCGTGCCAAGGTATCCACGAAGTCTGCAGTTCTAATGAATTTAGAGTCTAGAGTATGCTCTTTCTAACTCTCACGGGTAGTTTGAATGATATCTAATTTCTTTCATTTGAATGATATCTAATTTCTTTCATTTACTCTTCTCTCCGCACCTGAATTAAAAATACTGTGTCCCTCTTGCATCTTTGCTTCCTTCTATATTATGATATATTTTGCCAAATCCCCAAAACAACAAAAAGAATTATTGAATGTAAATAGGGAAATTAGGTATATTATTAATATTCTTTATAAAGGAAATCTCGAATAATTCATTATTTATATTATTACAATAATTAATATTTTTTATATTCTTTGGTTTATCAGAAGGAGTAGTGGATACGGTTTAGGATCATTGTTATAATAGGCAAAATTGATGGTGATCGTACATAGTGGCTAGGAAGGGATATAATGGCTACTGTTGCAGTTATTGGACTCAGTGGAGGAAAGAGACTCTTGAGTTCATCATACCATTACTTTGATATTATAGAAAAGCTTTCTTATGGCAGTGATTTTGGATCCACACACACTACCAATTTGGATTTAAGTATTATGACTTTTTCATCGTAACCATGAACATATTTCATTTTATGTTGAGTATTGGCAATTGTTCCTTATGTTATCCTGTGCTTGGCAAGATATCAGAAGAGAGCTTGGAATGGATATAATTGAGGAACATACGGTGATGGAATATTCTCAGGTGATGCATCCTGCAATACTTAGTAGTTTTTTTAGCAGATTTTTGTATGTTTAAATGTTATTGTTTTTTGACAGGTCAGCAAGAAATGTGAAAAATGAGACCATGGAGAAGCTACCTATTACACTAGACAGGTATCTTTAATGTAGATTTGCCAATTCAATTTGAAGTTCTTATTTAACAGTCTAAATTTAATTATTTTAATCATTCTAATTTCAGATGAGATCAGCAAACAAGGGGCAAACTACTTTCTACACATGTACCGACTGTGGTCATCAGTCTCAGGAGAATTAGTGGTTTACTTTAAGGTTATGCTTAGTTTGGGAGAGAAAAGTGGAAGGAAAAAGAAAGATAAAGAGTGAAAACTGAGATGATTTTTTGGTAGGAGAGAAAATGAAAAGAAAGTTAATTTTTTTTCTTCTTATTTGATTGTGTATAAAGGAAAAAAAAGCATGTACGTGAAATGTAATAAATACTTAAAACTTGGAATCAAATGTAGCAATTAATCTTTTTATAAAAAAAATATATTTAGAAGATTTTTTTTGTGCAGAATTATTTTTTTTAATATATTTATTTTACTAAATATTTTTATTATTTATCACTATATATTAATATTGAATTACTGATGTACTCATGCTTAAAATTTAGACTGGCCTATAATAGCGGATTCCTCTGGAAGTGTCAATTGCTTCTTGACTATGTCACACACCTTCTTCACTGTCTCTGGTTTTGCCTGCTTGAAATAAAACTTTGTTGGTTATATCATCTTCCATATTACAAAACTTCATGCCACAAAAGAACTGGCCAAAGCATTTGCAAATTAAAAAATTACGAGCATAAGGCTACATAGATAATTCAACGTAAATGATATACACAAAGTTAAATATTTTTGTTCTTTAATTAAATAAAGTGTTACAGACTACGATAAAATATAAATTATAAAGCACCCAGAGCCACAGAGAGACAAGGAGATTCCTCTTTCAGAGATGTTTGGTGTGTTTAAAAGGATAGCAGGGAAGATCTCCCCATACGAACAAACAAAGAAAAGGGGCGGTGGAAAGATTACCAAAGGAAAATAAAATCTTCTTTTGACATGCCTCTTAAGACTGAGCTTACCTAAGACAAACACCATAACACACATCTAGCCTATTATAATTTGCTGTCATCAAAGTGACTATGTGGGCTTCATCCAAACTCACGAAGCT
This sequence comes from Glycine max, assembly GCF_000004515.6. Lineage (NCBI taxonomy): Eukaryota > Viridiplantae > Streptophyta > Magnoliopsida > Fabales > Fabaceae > Glycine > Glycine max. The sequence goes on from NC_038254.2 coordinate 22,666,712, forward strand.
ACATATATTAAAAGTATTTGATTTCTAACATTTATTATTGTGGTTCCTCAGCCCATAATTGATGTTTCCTATACCAACTTTAATACTGAGATTCGCACGGGAAACAAATCACGTCGGTAGTGCAATGAAAATTAGAATTTTTCCTTACTTTCTATTTTTGTATTTAATTAATTAATTAATTTATTTTGTTGTTGTTATTATTATTATTATTATTATTATTATTATTATTATTATTATCATTATTATTATTATTATCATTATTATTTAGTTATTATTGTTTGTTTCATGTTTTTTCTTCCTTACTGATTTTTTCCCTTTTTTCCACTTTCTGATTTTCTTGCTTGCAAGGTTCTTTCTTTGTACTTTGTTTTATGCATGCTTATTATTATTATTATTATTATTATTATTATTATTATTATTATTATTATTATTATTATTATTATTATTATTATTATTATTATTTTAAAAAAATTATGGAAGGTTCAAGCTATTTGAGAGGTACTTCAACTTCAAATTTCATGCTATTGTGCTATGGATTTATGTCTTCTTTCTTCATTCTTATTAATTCGTGTTTCATTTTCTTCTTTACAATTGCAGTCATGCTATTATCATATTTTTTTGTTTGCTTCTCTGATCCCTTCTCTCCACCATAAGTAGGTCAAAACAATCACGGAATTTTAAAACATTAGGATTCCTCTCATTTTTCACTTGAATTTTTTTTGGTGGTGAAGTGAATGAAAATGAGAAAAATCCCATAGAAATGGTGGTGAGTTCTATTCTTTTGCATTGTCTTTTAAATTTAAGTTGTTAAGACAGTGCAGTTAATAGAACATGAACATGGATTTGAAATTGTTAATTTTTCTCTATTATTGTAGGTAATTAGAGGAAATAGTATGGTCATTGTTGAGGTGCTTCAAATTCAAGTATTTAGGTGTAAATTAACAATTGTTAAGTGATCTGACAAATGTAAATATGGAGTAATTTATATTATAATTGACATGCTGTCATATATTTATAAAAAAACTATTTTACTTATTTGAAATTTCAATTCTCAATTTAATTACACTTTTTTTTTTTACTTTTTAATCCTTTTAGTTTTAAACATTTATTTTTTTTTATTATGTTTAAGCCTTATGAGATTCATCTTAATATAGTTTGTTAATTTTGTGATCTGAAACAATTATTTTGCATGAACATCAAGTTTTCTTAATCAAGTGATCCTTGCGTATACACAGGTTTTAAATTCGCATAAACATCAACCTTTGAAGTCCCTTAATCAAGTGACTCATACGTATGCACGGGTTTCAAATTCACATGAATATCAACCTTTGAAGTTTGGTTAATCAAATGACTCAAACAATTTGACAATTGATCAACTCTACTATTTACAACTATTTAATATGAATGTTAGTTCTTTTATCTTTTTACAATCTCTTTCTTTTTATTCTTCCATCGAAAATCATTTAGACAAAAGACTCGTGTATGCGCACGGGTTACCGACTAGTTTTTTAATAAAATCAATTTTTATAATGATTGTAAAATGATATCCTATCATAAAGACTTCCAATTATAGTGTGTTTTAATTTTTATTTTGGTATGATTAACCTTGGATACTTGTTTTTTACTTAGATTACCATAATATGTGTGTGTTAGATACATTTTTCATATGCTAATTGATGTGCCATCATTTTCTTCTATTTTCTAAACCCTTGTTGCACCATTTTAATTACTGATTGGTCTTAATTGTCAATTAATTAGGCAGTCTCATTATTTGGTCTCATTTAGCTAATTTGATGTTTTTAATCTAATTTCAAGAATTAATGAAACATAAGGCTTAATCCGGATTTTGGTTGTGGACTTGAAGAGGGCAAATAAAGCAGCGCTTACCTTAGTTAATTTTTAATTAGGAAATTTCGCAATTTTATTTTATGTGGTTTAGTGTTTATTTCGTTTTGGGCCAGAGTATTGTAATAGGGCCCAGTGACTTTGAGTGACTCTTTTTAAATAGCAGCCCTGAGATTCGTGCAAGACATTCTGGGATGCTATTTTATTATTCAGAGCTTTTGTTTTAGGTTTTTACGTTTTTCTGTTCTAAGGCTACTGTTTTCGTTCTTAATGCAATTTTCCGTTTTCTGCTTCTAATTACAATTTCGTTCTTGCTTCTTCTTCTACTTTCATTTACGTTTTTGTCTCATTTACATTTCTGTTCATTTACGTTTCTGTTCATTTACGTTTCTGCTTCATGTTTCATTTGCATTTTCTGTTTGAATCTATGGAAGGCTAATTTTTCTGGTGTTGTTTCCTTTTGAGGACGAAGCCCAACTCTCTTTGAGGTTTCGTTTGTAATGTGGTTTCCTGGCAGCTTTCCCTTCACCAGTTATCCCAACTTCGTGAACATTAATCAGTGCACGCTTCGTGTTCGATTAATTGCCTCTGAGCCTAACTTGCGTTCATGCTTAATGGACGAAGGGCTAACTGGTGTATGTGGTGCCTAATCACGTATTGACAACCCTAAGTTGATTTTCGCTTAGTAAATTGAAATAGGGTTGGATTAAGTGGTTGACTGTTAGGGACGAATTCTCCATAACCCAGGATAAGAGAATGACTTCTAAATCAGAGGAAACAACCCGTTTTTAATATTAGTAGTTTCATATTCCAGTTTACTTGTTTTGCTCTTTAATCACAAAACAAACAACCCCCCCCCCCCATCGTTACTGTTACTGCGCAAGTATATTATGAACATTTGGTTTGTCATTGCTCGTTGGGAAACGACCTAAGATCACTTCCTAGTTATTGCATTTTCATGTTTATTTGATTCGGGTACGACCTCGATCACTAATATTATAAAAAAAAATTAAGATAAAAAGAAATCTTAAAAACTCAATCTTAATTAAAGCTATCATTAAATGGACGTGTTTGAATAAATAACTTAAAGATTTAATCAAATACACCTTTGTAAACAACCTTTGATTAATTATAAAATATTACAACCAAACATACTTTTGTTTTCGTAAATTAAACCACTAACGCGAATTTGGAGAGCATTTAGATATGCTAATAGTTACCAAAAAAATATATGCTAGTAGTTACCATCGGCACGTGTTTCAGTCGGCGATGAGGCTGATTTATCTTATAGCCAAGGGTTTTATTAAGTTGAAGTCTCTATCTCTAGAGGGAAACTCGTACTATTTTTATCCATTCTAGTCATATGTACAACGTGGTATCTAAATACTGATATTCCTGTTTAAAAAAATGAAATGTTAGTAAGTATGCTAGCAGTTGACAGCTCTTAGATCCTTAAAGTATCAGACAATCTAGCGATGCATTTATATATCATTTGTAGAATTTCATTAATGTATGTTGACTTATTTGTGATAGCAGAACACGTATATACACTATGCAGAGCTATTCCTTACAGTGATTGAAACATTCAACAACAACTCTTAAAAGTTTTCAAATTAATGTATGTACTAGCAAAAGTTATTTAGCAACAAGCAGAAATTTTTAACTTCAAAATTTCAATCAGAAAAACTTTTATATATATATATATATATATGTATGTGTGTGTGTGTGAGATAAATATTGACCACTTAGGATATTAGTTAAAAAAATTTTAAAAAAACTTTTATTGAGATGCAAAAAGTTTCATTAAAAAAATATTTGCATAATAAATATTTTTTTTTAATTTCTTAATTATTATCCTAAGTACACTAATTAAAAACATCATTGTTGCACTGTCAGAAAGCAAAGACATAATTAGTCGAATAATACTTGGGCCAGGCCATTTTAGTAATAAGTATGAGTGCATTCATATTGAGGCAGTAGAATTATAATGCTTGCACGTGAATATGTCCAACTTCATATTTATGTTTGCTCGCATTTAATTTACCAACTATCTTCTCCTTAAAGCTTACGTAACTATAGGAGCAGCTATCATTCAAGCAATGTAGCTCGTGATTCATATCAATCGATGGAAAAAGACTTTTTGTACCGTTCATACAACTGGGATTTTACTGAACATAATGACTCTGATCGATGAGGTTCTCTGGTCTCTACACACAAGCAATCATATTGTTTCGCCTCAAAACTCAAACAAAACTAAAATATTTAAAATAAGTGTGTTAATTAAATATTGTGCGTAATTATATCGTTAATCCATTCAAGCTTTAGTATATATGTAGCATGCTTACATACAAATATATCATTAACTATGATATTACTATATATATGATAATGAAACAAAACACAAATCGCCGACGATTGATTTAGCTAGAATGAGTAAAGAAAGGATTGACTTTGGAGGGCAATAATAAGTTAGGGGCAGTGGCACAGATCATCTACAGAAAGTCAATGACTTCTATATATATGGCACTTCGTTCTCTATCTTTCGCTTTCAGTGAGTATTGCATAAAGGACATGGACAGCAAATGAATGTGCAGGAGAGTTGAGTATTGATGGAAATAAGTTAACTGTTATATAGAGTTTTATTTTAGGGTTGGTTTTGACTTTTTTTAAAATAAAAAAGTCTATAACTTAGCCTATTAATTTACTTAAAACTCTATTTTTCGAATAGGTTAATCGGATAATAGGCTGATAAAGAAAAAATTTATATAGAACAAATTAGAATAAATCACACTCTCTTCAATTAAGAGACGTGAGTATTATGTTGTCTTCTCCTGTTATGTTAAACTATACATTCCCAAATACTTTATTTCATTTTTAAATTTTCAATTAAAGTTCCATTAACTTCTGCTAAAAGAACTATTACCTAAATATCCTTTAAAATAGGTTAGTTTGGTTAGTAGGCTATAAGGAAAAAACTCCATATAAATCAAATTACGTCAAATTACACCCATCTCGATCTCCAAAGATGCAGATATTTTATTACTCTCTCTAATCATTATTATAAGTCATTTAGGACATTAATCCCACAGACTAATAAAAATAATCAATTCAAATTATTTTATTGATTTTTTAAAAAAAATTGGTACTAATTTATCAATTATACTCTTATTAATAATCATTAACTTGTTATGGGTGATGCAAAAATATTAAAATCCAAGAGTATTATGTACCATTATCAACAAAATGCATAAATGCTTAGAATATTTAATAAGAAAATTAATGGAAAAAGGATTAAATGTTTCATAGGAATTCTAAAATGACTTATAAAAAGGACTATCAATTCCTTGTAAATTATGTCTTATAATAAGGACTAGAGGGAGTATACTATCCTCCCATGTTAAAATATTATAGGCTAAATGTCACTTTTGGATGTTTTAGTGTCTTTTTTTTTTGTACATTAAATTTTAAAAGTTTTTTTTATCCTTTATATTTTCAAAAGTTTCATTTTGATCTTTTTTTTTGTTTTCCATTAAAATATTAGTATCTCATTAACTTTTAAAATTTAAAATAATTAATTTAAAATAATGACAACTACAAATCCTCTTTATGTGTCTTTTAAAAGCAAATTATATAAGAAATATATTTGTATTGTTACACTGGCACATGTTAGTTAGGATGATAAATTGTGTAATTTGTTTTTAAAATACACATAGTTAGGATTTTTATTTGTCACTGTTTTAAAATTTAAAAGGTAACGAAGCACTAACTTTTTGAATGAAAAATGGAAGAAATGACTAAAATGAAACTTTCAAAACAATAAATGATCAAAATAAAAATTGTAAAATTTAAAGTATCAAAATAAAATACTAAAACATAAAGGAGCAAAAGTATCGTTAAAGTTTCATTAACTTCCATAAAAAAATATTACCATAATATTTCACACTACCATCCCTAAGGAAATAAGTATTGCACTAGTGTTTCCTTTTGTGTTAAAATATATAGGTTAAAATATATTTTTAATCTCTTAATATTTTTAGATATTATTTAAGTCCCTATAAAATTTTAATATGTTTACAATCCCTACGTTTACTTAGAATGATTTTGGTCCTTCATTAGGAATAAAAAGTAGTGTTTCTTAAGGAAAGTATATTGAAATTGTATAGGATTAAAATAACATTTTAAAAATAGCTGAGAGACTAAAACCATATTTTATCTAAAGTTATAAATTCCCCTCCCTTGATATATGCAAATATATTACAATTTATCCTAATTTTTAATTTTTGTTATTTTAAAAATAATTTTATGACTAAAATATATTTTAGACTTTTAATAGATGAAAATATCTGACACTTTTCACCATTTTTATTTTATCTATAAAAAAACTAATAATTTATATTAAAGAAAAGAATTAGACTAGAAAATCATATATTAATATATTTGATCATTTTTACAATTATTTTATTTTTATAGTATTTTTTTTAATTCTTTCTTCAGTGTACTTCATTTGTAGTCTTTTATACTATAAAAAAATTTGGTTCCACCAAACTATTGAATTCATTCCCAACAATGGTGATATATGATATTACTTACAAGACAAACAAATATCGTCTTTCATTATTGGAGATGTTGGGCGTGACTTTCTCTGTTGCCTTTGCTTATTTACAATCCAAGAGGAAGGACAATTTGAATGATCTTTAAGTAAGGTCCAAGGATTGTTTGTGAAGAATGATATGTTGTCTCAAATTATTGTCAATGATAGTATTATTGCTTTGATGAATGCACTGGAGATTGTCTTCCCTTCTTCAACCAACTTGTTATTTGAATTTCACATTTCTAAGATTGTTAGAAAAATGCAAGATGCACATGAGTAAGACAAAAGAGTGGGAGATTGTGATGGATACTTGGGTAGGGTTGGTTGAATCTCCTAATGAAGAATTGTATGAGCAATGCTTGAAAAGCTTTGCAAACCTATGCACACATTTTTAAGTGTTTGTGAGTATGTTTATCATACATGGTTGATACCACATAAGGAAAAGTTTGTACAAGCATGGACTGGTTGAGTTATGCATCTTGGAAACACGAAACCTAATAGGTACATTCATGTAATTTCTTACTTGTTTCACATTTGTTTTTTTTATAAGAATAATCTCGTGCTGACATTAAACTAAAATGCTTTATAAGGTTGAAGGTGCACGTGCACGATTGAAGAGGTTACTTTGTGATAGCATGGGAGATTTGTGTAGTCGTTGGGATGCAATGAATAATATGCTTATCTTACAACATACTAAACTTAACGCGTCATTTCAGAAAAACAACAACGTGGTTGACCACATGTTTAATACACATTTTACAAGAACATATATGGCTTTGTATTAACGCAAACAATTTAATCTTCAATGAGTTTAAAAGTATTGTCACCATTGGTGTTGACAATTCTGCATGTGGCTACACAATTAGAATTACTCGCGATCTACCATATGTGTCTTGTGAATACCCTTAAAGTCCATTCATGTGCATTGAAAGATGTTATACATTAGTAGTATAGATGACACAAGTGATTCTTGGCGAGGACTTAACTTTGAAAAATGAGGTAGGTGTATATTTAAAGAGATTTTCACAACATGACGTACGCAGAAAAATCGCAATGAAGAGTAAGGCCCGTGACCTTTCATTTTCGGATACTACTTCAATGCATAAAAATAAAGGGTGCACCAAAGTCTATAAAATCTACTAAACGTGCACCTTCAATGTAGGAGCAATTCAATGAAATGAACACGATGATTGATAGTTTGGAAACTCCAAGTGTGGCTTGCAAAGATGTCAATGACAAAAAATAGACCAAAAAGGATTGTTATATGGATGAATTTTCTGATCTATTGCAACAATACATCCTCAAAATGATTGATGTGAGAGCTGATAAAAATGGTAGTTACAAGGCAATTGCAACTTTGCTGGGGCAGGGTGAGGACTCTTGGACTCTAATTTGTCAAGACTTGATTCGGGAACTTCAAACATAGCATTCTCTATATCTTGAGCTCTTGGGCACAGAAGAAAGACTAGTTCAATTAATCAACAACTCTTTGTATGTCAAGAATGACCCAATAACATCCTATGACAAGTGGATGATCATTCTCAACATGGATATGTCATTTTTAGTTGGTATAATATTGTCTTGGTTTCCTTGTCAATGTTGCAAAATTGGACTTTCTTTCTGCTCAGGAGTCTGACATATGTGGCACATCAACGACTTATTGCAATTGGATTTGATAAAGAAAATCACTTTGTGTAAGTATTTGTCATCTACTTAAGAGATTTTCTAGTGTTATAAGCATGTATTGATTTGTTCACTAACTCAACTATACATTTTTCTATGATAATCTAATTTATATATATATATATATATATATATATATATATATATATATATATATATATATATATATATATATATATATATATATGATGATGATATCATGTGACAATTTGATATTCATTCTTCTCAATTAAATGCAATCAATTTTACTTTTATTTGTTGTATTCTTTTGTATTAAAATCAAAGTCATGCATAATAATCACTGTTGGATTTCCCCTGCAGTTACTTTTTGGTCTACTTTTTCTTTATACAAATATGCTCAAGGGAAATCTGGTTTGCCGGAAAGCGCACCGGATTGTCAAGTATTTAAAATTAAAACGGATGAATCCGAGTATCGAACTCAAGGAACTAGTCTTAGACACGGTTAAATTCAGAAATAAGGCATTGTTGAAAGAAACATTGATAATTGATTATTTGGAACAGAATTAAACTAAGTCTAGGCTAAAAACAGTAAAAATGCAAGTAAAATTGACAGCAGTAGATAAAGATGTTGGGTCTTTCTAACAAACCAACTGATGTATATAAAGATGTTTTTCTAATCAATCATGTTTATGTGTTCTATGTTGTAGCCTAAATTACTAAACCGCGATCCCTAGTTAGACTGAATCAATCCAAGCTTCATCCTTAGATCCCTCTTTGTTGAACTAGGCTCAATTTAGACAGCCTTCCTAGGTTTAGACTACTTAAACTAAGCTTCATCCTCAGATCCCTCTTGTTGGACTAGACTCAGCTTAAATAACTTACGAAAGTTTAGACTAATTTAGCCTATGCTTTGTCCTCAGATCCCTCTTGTTGAACTAGACTTAGACCAAACAACATTATTGTAACAGCATATTTAAAACCAAAACTTAATCCGCAGATCCCTCTTGTAAGACTAAGTTTCAATTATGCTTCATTCAAGTTCTAAGGCAACAATACATTTCTCAATGCTGAAGTCACCTAACTATGCACACAAATGGGTGATTAGACCAAGAACATACAGAATTTAAGCACTGAAAGAAGCATTAAACACAAGAAACACAATCAATTAGATATTAAAGTAATTACATCAGTTGTTCTTTAGAAATCCCCAACAAGGGTGTTTAGCCAGCCATTACAGAAGAAACCCTAACAATAATGAGATTACAAAACCTAGGTATCTCTGCAAAAGTTGCTCCTCCTGCTGCCTCCAGAGCTCTTTTCCCGAAATAGGCACTGTGGTGTGCTCTAGAATGTTGTAAAAATTTGTGTAAAAGTTATGTACCCTAATTCTGCACAAGACAGGCTTTAAATAGGCTCTGAATTCGGGATGTTGCGTAAATGGATTTGAGCTTAGCGCTAGTCGTGCATTGAGCTTGGCTAAAGACAACTACTGCGCTTAGCGCACTGATCTCGCGCTTAGCGCGTGACCTAGATATTGATGCTCTGCCAGATTCTTCTGTTCCACTAAGCGCGCTGAAGCTGCGCTTAGCGGTGGATGCACGCTTAGCCCATTGATGAGCTAAGCTCAACTATCACTTTTAGCACTTCATGACTTAGCCTCTTTTTCACCTGAAATTGCACATATTTCATCATTAAATCCAATGGACATATTCTAGAGACAACTTTAACCATAAAACAAGATTTATTTACAAAAATCACTACAAAATAACCATAAATTGGGGAACTATACAAGTTTTTGAAAAATATTTTTTATAGAAAAGTTAGTCGTATAAGACGACTAACAATCACCAAATTGCCTAAAAAGTTACTGAATTAGAGAAATTATGATTTGAATATTCAACCTAACAATACAAACATATATTTTGATTTAAGCTATATTTACTCCAAAAATTTATAAAATAAAAGTATTTTCTGATAATTACACTCTAATTTGATGACATATATATAAAATAAATCTATACTACACGAAAATAAAATTATTTTATTTTTAGTGTTATACATTTTAGGAAACAATTCAAATTAAAATGGGACTAATTAAAATAAAATGTATATCATTAAATTAATATTTTTTTATATGGAAATTATTTTCATTAACAATTAATAGAAAATTGGAAAATATTTTTGGACATATTTTAAATTTAAATGAAAATAATTATTATGGAAATAATTTATTACAAAATTTATTTTCAAAAACATAATTAAAAAGGAAATTATTTTTAAAAATATTTATATAAGATAAATTTCAGAATGTTTTAAGGAACTATGAAGCATCTATATCATTTTTTAATGTTCGTATAATTTTTATTATGGCCTAAAAAAATCTAAATTTCAAAACGTAATATGTAACAATAAAAATGTTTGAAAATTAAGATAAATCTAAAAATTTTCATTCCTTTTTGTACGTTTCTTCTCCTCCCTTTAGTCGATATCTAGTTTTCTTTAATCATTTTCTTTTGCCTCTTTCCTTTATTTTTGCATAACATTGCATAAAACATTTCTAATATTACCTTTTATTTTCCCATTTTTAGTGTGACAATGGGTGTTGTTCATCACTCTACTTCTCCTTTGTCATCTTAATAGAACGTGAGCTCTTAACAACTTGGGAGAGCAATCAACTAACTAAATGGAGAAACTGAAACTAAACCAGCACAACTAATTAATTAATTAATTTAAAATTTTAAAAACCTATTATATGTCATGTGGACAAATGTTACTTTTTGACGAATATTAGTCATCGACAAAGTTATTATATACTTTGTACCAATAATAACACAATTATCAAAAACAAATGAAAAATGAACTAAATCAACTTTTATTAAAAAGAAAGTGAAAAGAGAACATATAAGGCATCACCATAGTGAAACGGATCCTATTACGAATTTTTAGAACATATGTGTATAAAAAACAATTTTTATTACATATATGTATATAAAAATATATTTAAATATTTATTAACATATCTACTAACATACATTTATTAAAATTTAAACTAAATAATTAATAATATATTAAAAATAAAAATATTATAAAACATTACTCCTATAAATTATAAAATGTGAAGTTCATATCCGTGCAAGACACCAGAAACTAAGCTATTATAACTTTATTTAAAGGATAATTGTTCTTTGTCACCTATTGCACCACAACGAAATATGATGCAATCCTCCTTAGGAAATGACCAGTTACCAGAGCCATGAGCAAGAGACTCCAAGAGAATTGGGCTAAAGTTGATGAAGAAGGCCTTAGGGTTCTCAAGATTGGCCAAGGTTGGGTCCACACTTCTTTGTAAATATTAGAATAAGTTTTTTTCTCCTTCAGGGCCTTGTATTTTGGCCATTCTAGTAGTATAGGGTTTTAGCCTTGTATTTTAGGGCGTTTTGAGTAGTCTTTGCTGTAGAAACTTTTTTGTATTTTCATGTATTTTATCATGGGGGTGAGCTTAGCTATTATAGGGGGCGTGTAGCTAAGCTCTAGCTTTTCATCTCAAGGAGGTGAGCTTTGCTATTAGAGAGGTGTGTGTAGCTAAGCTCTAGCTTCTCAAGGAGGTGAGCTTAGCTTTTAGAGGAGTGTGTGTAGCTAAGCTCTAGCTTCTCAAGGAAGTTTTCTCAAAGAAGCTTCTCAAGGAATTTTTCTCAAGAAAGCTTCTCAAGGAAGCTACCTAGTCTATAAATAGAAACATGTGTAACACTTGTTGTAACTTTGATGAATAAGAGTCTTGTGAGACACAACTCAAAGTTCAACTTCTCTCCCTTTTTTCTTCCTTCAATTTCGTGCTCCCCCCTCTCCCTTTCTCTCCCTCTTTCTTTTCCTCCATTGAAGCATCCTCTCCAAGCTTCTTATCCAAGGCTCATCTTGGTGGTGAAGCTCCTTCTTCCATGGCTTATTTCCTAGTGGATGGCGCCTCCTCTCACCTCTTCTCCTTTGTCTTCCACTGCATCTCCATGGTGGAAAATCACCATTAAAGGACTTCATTGAAGCTTAAAGATCCAGCTTCCATAAAAGCCCCACAAGCAAGCTTCCATCAAGTGGTAATCAGAGCACAAGAGCTTCAAGTAGGTGCTCCTTAAACCTCCATTATTTTTTTGCTTTACCTTCTCTTCCATTGTTGTTTCTTCATTTTTCTCCATGTATCTCCTCACATGTCTTTTGCTAAATTTTGTTAACATGATTCTTTAGAGTTTCCACCGATTAAACTTGCTATAGAAGCTAGATTTGATTTTCTATGGTTCAAATTTCTTGTTCCTGTTCTTGAACCATGAATTATGTTGAGTTTAAGTTCCTTTGAGTTTTGTCTTGTTATTTTTTGTGGCTGAAACCTAAACCATAAAATTCTTACAAAAATATTAAAGTAGAAGAAAACCTCAAAAATCTAGAGTGACTTGTTCACCTATTGTAGTTTTGTGATAGAAGTCATGTCTAGTCATGAAACTTGTCACATAAGATTTCTTATGTTGTGCTGAATTTTATTTTCTTGTTTCTTTGTCTAACTCATTTGTTCATAAGTGTATGAAATTCTTTTAGCCTATTATTTGATTTGAGTCAAATCTTTCATGTTAATTAGTCCTTAACATGTTCATGCAAAATTCTTAGAAAGTCTTTGATTGTGAACCTTTTCTTGAACTTTTAGATTTCCTTATGATTGTGTATATTATGAATTTGAGTTTTGGTGATTGAATTGTTGGCTGAAATGTTGATCCTAAGTGAATATTGAACTCCTAAAACTGTGGTAAACAATCCTAGTGAGTTCAGCATACATAGGAAGGTTGAAAGTAAGCCCAATGCAATCAATATACCATGTTTAAAAAAAAAAATCGCTGGTGCTGGCAGCTTGGACATACAAACTTGTAAAAATTACTGAGAATTGGTTACTTCGAATTTTGAGCTGACATTTTTACTGAATTTGCTAGACATCTGGAAAAAAGTTATAAAAAAAGAACCAAGTAATTTGGATAAAAGGAAAAAATACTAAAAATACACAATTTGGCAGAAAAATCAGTATCCAGGAAAAAAAAGTGAAAGGGAAGTGTGCTTGTTGTTTTGGCTCAAAATTTATTCTATAATTGGTTCCTATTTTATATCAATCTTAGTTCCAAAATTTCAATTGAAAATTAGTGTGAAAACAAGTGCAAAAGCTAGAGGTTTGTTGAGTCTTTTTTTTATAGTTTTTTTTTACTCTACTCTAGAGTCATTCTAAGTTTCTCCTTGAGTCCAAGCTTGCTTCTATGTCCTTTTCATTGCTTTAATTGTTGAATAATCCTTGAAAAATTGTCTTGTTAAAACTCCATTGGTTTATATTTCATTTCATTTTTTTGTCTTTGGTTATTGCTTGTCTCTTTGTTTCCTTGTTTGTGAGTTGCCATAGTGGGAATTGGAAAGGAGGATCAGTGCCATCCCTTGAAGAATTTGAGTGAAGAAGCAAAGGGCCAACCACCTTATGAGATATTGGACTAAGAAGCACTCCAAATTGAGTGAATAACCAAAGAGAGAACAACCACCAAAATCGAGGACCATTTTGTAATTTTGTAATTTGCAATTTACTTACCTTCATTTGCAATTTACTTAACAAAAAGGCCTTTCATTGGAAGTGTGTTGGGAGCCTCCAATAGGTTACCAAACTTCCATTTATGTGTAATAATTTTAGGCAATTTTCCCTTATAATTGTGATTGTTTTTGTTGGGAACCTTAAATGTGGTCATCCAAACACTCTTAGGATTTGCCTAGTTTACATTTCTTGCTTACTTTCATAGCTTATTTCCTTTACCTTCCATTGTCAAACCGCCTAGATAGCTTACCTTTTACCAATTAGTTTTTACCTTATCTTCCATACCACTTTAAGTGTTTATTTTGGCTAGTTTCAACCATAGTTTCTTTTACCCTTTTTTTTCAAACCCCCAACAAGAAAGAACCACAACTTAGAAACCAACATGAGTCATCATTCAACTAGTGTTAATGATGAGGGTACTAGTCATAAGGACCCTCTATCTAGAATCTTAGATGAGTTGAGTTCTCTCAAGTTATGGAAAGAAAAACAAGAGAGAAAAGAAAAATGAAAAAAAAAGAGTGGAAGAAATATGTCAAGATGAAAGAAAGAAAATAAGAGAGGAAGAAAGAAGAAAAATAATAAAAGAAATGAAAAGAGAAAAACATGTGGAAGCAAAGCTTCATGATGAATAAAAAATGATTCGAAGGTGTTTTGATGATAACAATGATGACAACAAAAGATGATGACAAAGGTGATGAACAAAAAGCTCAAAAGATCAAAGAACCACTTAAGTGAATCAAAGAACAACTCAAGTGAATCAAAGAACATCTCAAGTGAATCAAGAACAAGTCAAGAGTTCAAGAATCAAGAAGAATTCAAGACTCAAGAAGAAAGCCTACAATCAAGAATCAAGATTCAAGATTCAAGATTCAAGATCTCAACAATCAAGATCAAGATTCAAGACTCAAGATTCAAGAATGAAGAAAAGACTCAATCAAGATAAGTATTAAAAAGTTTTTTCAAAACTTTGAATAGCACATGAGTCTTTGACAAAACCTTTACCAAATAGTTTTTACTTTCTGGTAATCGATTACCATATTGTTGTAATCGATTACCAGTAGCAAAATGAGTTTGAATAAGTTTTCAAACTGAATTTACAACGTTCCAAATATTTTCAAACGGCTATAATCGATTACAATGTTTTGGTAATCGATTACCAGTGTCCTTGAACGTTGAAATTCAAATTCAAATGTGAAGAGTCACATCCTTTCACTTAAAAGCCTTGTGTAATCGATTACACTAATTTGGTAATCGATTACCAGTGTTTGTTTCTGAAAAATCTAAAGATGTAACTCTTCAAAAAGGTTTTGACTTTTTCAAATGGGTTTTAAGTTTTTCCAAAAGTTATAACTCTTCTGAATGGCCTTCTTGACCAGACATGAAGAGTCTATAAAAGCAAGGCTTTGTTTTACTTTTCCAATCAATCTTTTACAATCCTTTACAAGCCTTGAATCTCTTTGAATCTCTTTGAACTTCTTCTTCTTCTTTGTACCAAAAGCTTTCTGAAGTTTTCTGGTTTTCTAAACCTTGAAAACTTGTGATATTCATCTTTTCATTCTCTTCTCCCTTTGCCAAAAAGAATTCGCCAAGGACTAACCGCCTGAATTCTTTTTGTGTCTCTCTTCTTCCTTTTTCAAAAGAACAAAGGACTAACCACCTGAATTCTTTTGTGTTTCCCTTCTCCCTTGTCAAAGAATTCAACACGACACAGTCTGAGAATTCTTTTGATTCTTCCCATTCCCTAATACGAAAGCGTTCAAAGGTTTAACTGCCTGAGAATTCTTTTGTATCCCCATTCACAAAGTATCAAAGGTTTAACAGCTTGAGATCTTTGTCTTAACACATTGGAGGGTACATCCTTTGTGGTACAAGTAGAGGGTACATCTACTTGGGTTTGACTGAGAACAAGAGAGGGTACATCTCTTGTGGATCAGTTCTAGTGGAGGGTACATCCACTAGGGTTTCAAAGAGAACAAGGGAGGGTACATCTCTTGTGGATCTTTGCGTGTAAAAGGATTTTTTACAAGGTTGAAAGAAATCTCAAGGAGCGCAGGTCGCTTGGGGACTGGAGGTAGGCACGGGTTGTTGCCGAACCAGTATAAAAACTCTTGTGTGTTTGTTTCCTTCTTCCCTACTCTTTTACTTTTCGCTGTGCATTTAATTTTCGCTTTTACTTTCTGTTAAGTTTCTCTTCTACTCCATATTCTCTTAACAACATAAGTAAAAGCCTTAGAAGAGTAATTTTTAATTAGTAAAGATTTAGGAATAATTAATTCAACCCCCCCTTCTTAATTATTCTGAGGCCACTCGATCCAACAAGTGGTATCAGAGCAGGTTTCTTGTAGGATGGCCTCCTCAAATCCCTTGTTTCCTGAAGGAAATTCTATTCACAGACCACCCATTTTCAATGGTGAGGGTTGCCATTATTGGAAAACCCGCATGCAAATATTCATTGAAGCCATTGATCTAAATATATGGGAAGCAATAGAATTAGGACCACATATACCCACTATAGTAGATGTAAGCACAAGTACTTCAACCTAAAAACCTAGAGATCAGTGGACAGAAGAAGATAGGAGAAAAATCCAGTACGATCTCAAAGCCAAAAATATCATCACTTCAGCCCTAGGGATAGATGAGTACTTTAGAGTGTCAAATTGTACTAATGCCAAGGATATGTGGGATACTCTCCAGTTAACCCATGAATGAACCACAGATGTAAAAAGGTCTAGAATAAATACCCTTACCCATGAATATGAGTTATTTAGGATGAATCCAAATGAAAACATTCAGAGTTTACAAAAAAGGTTTACACATATTGTAAACCATCTTGCATCATTAGGAAAAGTTTTTCCTAATGAGGATTTAATTAATAAAGTCTTAAGATGTTTAAGTAGGGAATGGCAGCCCAAGGTAACTGCTATTTCTGAAAGCAAAGATCTCTCTTCCATGTCTCTTGCCACTTTATTTGGTAAATTGCAGGAACACGAGATGGAACTTCAATGCCTCAATCAGAATGAAGAAAATGACAAAAAGAAGAGAAGCATAGCCCTTAAAGCCTCATCTTCAATACAAGAAGAAAACGAAGAAGAAGATTCAGATGATGAAGATTTTTCCTTCATTGTTAAGAAATTTCAGAAATACATCAAGAAAAGAAGAATTGATAGGCGTCAGAATTTCAATAATGGAAGAAAATCACAAGAGGATTCTCAAGTCCTTAGGTGTTACAAATGCAACCAAATTGGTCACATCAAGGCCAACTGTCCGTCAAATGAAGAATGTTCGGAGAAAAGTGAAAAGAAAAGATTTGACGAAAGAAGAACTAAGAAAGCATACATTGCATGGGATGATAATGATTCATCCGATGGTTCAAAAAAGGAGATTAATCTTCTAACTAAAGATTATGAAAGTGACGAGAACGTCTCTCAAGGATAAAAAAAACAAGGAGAAAAAGCATGATCCTCATCTTTGAAGATCTAGACACTTCAATTCTGAAAAAGGTAATATCAAAACCATTATCTTATTAAAATTTCTCTTAAAGTTGAAATTTTTATTCAAACAATTTGACTATGATGACTAACAATTCTTTATTTGTTTGTCTTTTGATTGTTTGAAATCATGAGTATATTTGCTTGATTGATTTTATCCTATTTGCATGATATATTCATTCATATAGTTAAGTAAAATCAATATTCTTCTTGCTTGTGTTTTGATTGTTTTTGATAAAATTGATTATCTTCATGTTTTTAAATATTTTTTTTGCATGACATAATATGTAAATTACATGATTAAAAAAGTTACTCATAAAGTGTTTTCAAAATTAGCTTTCATAGAAAAATACTTTGATAGTAACTCAAAACCTCTTCTCCCCTAGAAAGCCTGTTGTTTTGTTTTCTGGCTAAAATAACCACTGGTAATCGATTACCATAATAGTGTAATCGATTACAAGCAGTTATTTCTGGCAAAGTTGCTCTCTGGTAATCGATTACCATATTTGTGTAATCGATTACGACCCGTCCCTGCATCTATATATTCAAATTTCAAATTTTGAAATCTGCAACCTTTCTCTCTCTCAAAAACTCTCGCCCCCAATTTTTCTTCCAGCCATATCTCACTCAATTCTTGCCCAAATCACTCCCTGCAAAGCCCAAACTTCATCTTTTTTCAATCTCTTTCATTTGAACCAATTGAAATCCCAAAAACACTCCTCAAATGGCAGAACCATCGAAAAAGCGAAAAGGAACCTCGAGTCGGAGTCAGCAACATTCTGGGTCACAGGAAGCCCCAATTCCTCCCTCCATTCCCTCTGGATCATTATTTTCATCAGAGGAACAGCGTACACGGTACACAAACCTCTTTTCCTCTCGTTCCATTGTAGACCCAAAATTCATAGATATGGAGTTCTTCTCTAATGAGAATTTTGAATGCTTCCAAGCATTTGAAAACTTCAATCTTATTCCATTTATGTCTCTGAAATTACCTGTCTACTCTGAATTAGTCAAAGCCTTTTATTCTAATTTAGAAATCCATGAAGGTACTCTAAACTCTGAAGTTTATGGGATCAAGATGGTCATTGACCAATCCCTATTTTATGATTTAACCAAATTGCCTAGTGAAGGTGTGCCTTTTGAGGGTGCACTGATTTATGAATGGAAATTCGATTTCTCTGTGCATGATGCCCGCCGGTTGGTTTGCATCAACCAAGCGGATATGACCGGAAGACTTCTTGCCGGTTCATTGGCTTTTGAAAGCCGCATCCTCCATTACCTTATAGTTCGCATTTTGCTTCCTAGATCTTCAAACCTTGCCCAGGTTTTTGAAGACGATCTCATTGTCATGTGGGCCTTTCATAAAGGTTTACAAATTGATTGGGCACATCTTGTTAGATATCGCATGCATAAGGCATTGCGATTGAATGCCCTATTGCCTTATCCTCACCTTGTTACCCTCTTCCTTCAACATTTCAACATCCCTCTTGATTCTAAACCTTATGTTCCAATCAAGAGATCATTCCTTATAGGCGCTTCAGTCATAGCATCCTTTGGTTATATTAAGGAGCATGATGGCTCATGGGTAAAGAAAGGTGCTAGAAATATTGGTGAAGAAGGACATGAGGGAGAAGATTCATCTCTTCTTTCGAAGATTTTGGAAAGGTTTGATGGTCTTCAAACCTTTGTTGGTGAGAGGTTTGATACTTTAGAATTGCAAGTGGATATGCGCTTCAATGAAATGGAGTCAAGGATGACAAAGGTTGAAGAAGATGTATCTAACATCCGGTCAAGCTTCGATCTTCCACCACCGCCGCCTCCATCATCTTAGAATTATATTTTAATATTATTACTACTTTGATTTTCAGCCTTGTATTTTGGCTATATTACTATGGTATTTGAACAATTTATTATTTCCTTATTTGCATGGTTTGGTTGAACAAGTATGTTATTTGACTATGTGGATTTTATAAGTTAATCTGTTTATGATTGTTGCTTCATGGTTTTTACTTCATGATGTGGTTAATATTTTTTTATGAATGTTGTATGAATGTTTAAGATATATTTGCATACTTTAAGTTTGATACACACTTTGGCTTTTTGTTGATGCCAAAGGGGGAGAGAAATAGGGATAAATCAAGAACTCACATGAGTAATCAATTTAATTTTAAGATAAACATAAATTCAAAAACAAAGGGGGAGCATTTATAAGAGTGATCGACTAGGAAAAAGTGTGTGCGTGTTTCTTGATTTCAGAAGTTGTCATCATAAAAAATGGGGAGATTGTGGAAGCAAAGCTTCATGATGAATCAAAAATGATTCAAAGGTGTTTTGATGATAACAATGATGACAACAAAAGATGATGACAAAGGTGATGAACAAAAAGCTCAAAAGATCAAAGAACAACTCAAGTGAATCAAGAACAAGTCAAGAGCTCAAGAATCAAGAATAATTCAAGACTCAAGAAGAAAGCCTACAATCAAGAATCAAGATCTCAAGAATCAAGATCAAGATTCAAGACTCAAGATTCAAGAATGAAGAAAAGACTCAATCAAGATAAGTATTAAAAAGTTTTTTCAAAACTTTGAATAGCACATGAGTCTTTGACAAAACCTTTACCAAATAGTTTTTACTCTCTGGTAATCGATTACCATATTGTTGTAATCGATTACCAGTAGCAAAATGAGTTTGAAAAAGTTTTCAAACTGAATTTACAACGTTCCAAATATTTTCAAACGGCTGTAATCGATTACAATGTTTTGGTAATCGATTACCAGTGTCCTTGAACCTTGAAATTCAAATTCAAATGTGAAGAGTCACATCCTTTCACTTAAAAGCCTTGTGTAATCGATTACACTAATTTGGTAATCGATTACCAGGGTTTGTTTCTGAAAAATCTAAAGATGTAACTCTTCAAAAAGATTTTGACTTTTTCAAATGGGTTTTAAGTTTTTCTAAAAGTTATAACTCTTCTGAATGGCCTTCTTGACCAGACATGAAGAGTCTATAAAAGCAAGGCTTTGTTTTACTTTTCCAATCAATCTTTTACAATCCTTTACAAGCCTTGAATCTCTTTGAATCTCTTTGAACTTCTTCTTCTTCTTTGTACCAAAAGCTTTCTGAAGTTTTCTGGTTTTCTAAACCTTGAAAACTTGTGCTATTCATCTTTTCATTCTCTTCTCCCTTTGCCAAAAAGAATTCGCCAAGGACTAACCGCCTGAATTCTTTTTGTGTCTCTCTTCTTCCTTTTCCAAAAGATCAAGGGACTAACCACCTGAATTCTTTTGTGTCTCCCTTCTCCCTTGTCAAAGAATTCAACACGACACAGTCTGAGAATTCTTTTGATTCTTCCCATTCCCTAATACAAAAGCGTTCAAAGGTTTAACCGCCTGAGAATTCTTTTGTATCCCCATTCACAAAGTATCAAAGGTTTAACAGCCTGAGATCTTTATCTTAACACATTGGAGGGTACATCCTTTGTGGTACAAGTAGAGGGTACATCTACTTGGGTTTGACTGAGAACAAGAGAGGGTACATCTCTTGTGGATCAGTTCTAGTGGAGGGTACATCCACTAGGGTTTCAAAGAGAACAAGGGAGGGTACATCCCTTGTGGATCTTTGCTTGTAAAAGGATTTTTTACAAGGTTGAAAGAAATCTCAAGGAGCGCAGGTCGCTTGGGGACTGGAGGTAGGCACGGGTTGTTGCCGAACCAGTATAAAAACTCTTGTGTCTTTGTTTCCTTCTTCCCTACTCTTTTACTTTCCGCTGTGCATTTAATTTTCGCTTTTACTTTCTGTTAAGTTTCTCTTCTACTCCATATTCTCTTAACAACATAAGTAAAAGCCTTAGAAGAGTAATTTTTTAATTAGTAAAGATTTAGGAATAATTAATTCAACCCCCCCTTAATTATTCTGAGGCCACTCGATCCAACAAAACATGCCTCCTATAGTAGTCATGACTCTTGCAAGAGTTTAAGTGAAGAACTTAGCGACTATTATAGAGGGCACCATAGTTCATATACTAAACATCACTCCCAAAGAAGGGAAAAGGATAGAAGGCCTCAAGAGGTTAACATTAGTCTTCCATATTTCCATGGAAAAGATAATGATGATGCCTACTTAGATTGGGAAATGAAGGTTGAACAACTCTTTGCTTGCCATCATATTAGCGAAGAGAGAAAAGTTCTATTGGCTACCCTTAGCTTTCAAGGGTATGCCCTCTATTGGTGGACTTCCCTTGTTAGGGAATGAAGGATTCATGGGGATCCTCCAGTAGAGTATTGGAATGATCTTAAGAGTGCCCTTAGGAAGAGGCACATTCCCTCCTACTATGAATGGGAGCTTATGGACAAGCTACAAAGGCTTAAACAAGGGAGTATGAGTGTTGAAGAGTATATACAGCAAATGGAACTACTCTTTTTAAGAGCTGGACTTAGGGAGGAGGAAATGACAAGCATAGTTAGGTTCCTTAGTGGGCTTAATATGGAAGTAAGGGACAAGGTTGAACTCCTTCCATATAGGGACCTAGATGAACTAGTCTAACTTTGTATAAGAGTGGAACAACAACTAAAAAAAAACCTTATTCAAAATCTTATGGCTTTCACTCTTATCCAAGGAAGGACCAAGCCCAAGGAATTTTGGGGGCTACACCTTCAAAACCCAAGGAAGATAAGGGTAAGACCATAGAGAAATACACCCCTAAGACTAGTTCCCAAGAAAGGACTAGCATCATTAAATGCTTCAAATGTCTTGGGAGAGGTCACATTGCCTCTCAATGCCCCATAAAGAAAACCATGATTATGAGGGGTCGAGACATTTATAGTAGTCAAGAGGAAACTACTTCTTGCCCATCCTCTAGTGAAAGTGAAGATGAAGTAAGGGGTGAAGAGTCTAGTGAGGAAGTCTACCCCCATGAAGAAGGTGACCTCTTAATGATTAGAAGGCTCCTTGGAGGTCAATCTTGTGATCTATCTCAATCCCAAAGAGAGAACATCTTTCATACAAGATGCAAAATTTTAGATAAAACTTGTTCTCTCATTGTGGATAGTGGATCTTGTTGCAATTGTTGTAGCATCAGATTAGTTTTCAAGTTGAACCTCACTATCATTCCCCACCCAAAACCTTATAAACTTCAATGGCTCAATGAGAAAGGGGAAATGATAGTTAACCAACAAGTGAAGGTACCTTTCTCCATTGGGACATATAAGGATGAAGTTAATTGTGA
Source organism: Glycine max (assembly GCF_000004515.6). Lineage (NCBI taxonomy): Eukaryota > Viridiplantae > Streptophyta > Magnoliopsida > Fabales > Fabaceae > Glycine > Glycine max. The sequence goes on from NC_038254.2 coordinate 22,689,106, forward strand.
TATAGTTCCCATGGAGGCTGGACATATTCTTTTAGGAAGACCATGGAAATTTGATAGAAAGATAATTTACAATGGCCTAACTAATGAGATTACCCTCACCCATCTTGGCACTAAATTTGTGTTGCATCCTCAAACACCTTCACAGGTGGCCAAAGATCAACTAACTATGAAAGATAAGAGGGATGAGGAAGAAAAACTAGAAAAACAAAAGAAAAAGAAGGATGGTAAGGCCTTGTCTTCAAAGGCCAAAGGGAAAGGAAAATAGGAAAATGATTCCTCCAAGAAGATTGTTAAGATGGAAAATCATTTTGCAACAAAAGGTGATATTAAAAGAACACTCCTTCTTAAACAATCTTTCTACCTTCTCCTATCAAGGGAAACATCCCTTAGCACTGCCAAAATTCCTACATTTGAGACCTTACCTTCAAAGGTCCAAGAACTCTTACATGAATTTTGTGATATATTTCCCAAAGAGATACCCCCTAGGCTACCTATTTTAAGGGGAATAGAACATCAAATAGATTTAGTCCCAGGAGCAAGCCTTCCTAATAGGCTAGCCTATAGGACTAACCCTCAGGAGACTAAGGAGATAGAGTCTCAGGTTAAAGATTTGTTGGAGAAGGGTTGGGTTCAAGAGAGCCTAAGCCCTTGTGTTGTTGGTGCCCAAAAAGGATGGTATGTGGAGAATGTGTACAGATTGCAGAGCCATCAACAACATTACTGTAAAGTATAGGCACCCCATTCCTAGACTTGATGATTTCAATAGTGCCAACATCTTTTCAAAAATTGATCTTAAAAGTGGTTATCACCAAATCAGGATGAAAAAGGGTGATGAGTGGAAAACCGCTTTCAAGACCAAGTTTGGTTTGTATGAATGGCTAGTGATGCCTTTTGGGCTCACTAATGCACCAAGCACCTTTATGAGACTTATGCATTATGTCTTAAGGGATTTAATAGGTAGATTTGTAGTTGTTTATTCTGATAATATTTTAGTGTACAGTAGGAGCCTAGATGATCACTTAGGACATCTTAGGCAAGTTCTTTCAGTCCTTAGGAAAAACACCCTCTATGCAAATATAGAAAAGTGTACCTTTTATGTAGATAGTATAGTTTTCTTAGGATTTGTAGTTGGTAGAAATGGGGTCCAAGTCAACCCTGAGAAAATCAAGGCCATCCAAGAATGGCCCACCCCAAAAAGTGTGGGAGATATTAGGAGCTTCCATGGGTTAGCAAGCTTCTATAGAAGGTTTGTTCCTAATTTCTCTACAATTGCCTCACCTCTCAATGAGCTGGTAAAGAAGCATGCGGCATTTACCTGGGGTGAAAAACAAGAGCAAGCCTTTGCTTTACTCAAAGAAAAGCTTACTACGGCACCTGCTCTAGCTCTTCCTGACTTTTCTAAAACTTTTGAGCTAGAATGTGATGCCTCCGGAGTGGGAGTTGGAGCTGTTTTGTTACAAGGTGGGCACCCTATTTCTTATTTTAGTGAAAAACTTCATGGTGCCACCCTTAATTACCCCACCTATGATAAAGAGCTTTATGCCTTAATAAGAGCACTCCAAACTTGGGAACATTACCTTGTTTCCAAGGAATTTGTCATTCATAGTGATCATCAATCACTTAAGTTCATTAGAGGGCAAAGCAAGTTAAACAAAAGGCATGAAAAATGGGTAGAGTACCTAGAGCAATTTCCATATGTTATCAAATACAAAAAGGGAAAAACAAAATGTGGTAGCTGATGCCCTCTCTAGGAGACACACATTTGCTCCCTAGGAGCTCAAATTTTAGGATTTGATAACATTAGGGACTTGTATGCTTTAGATGAACATTTCTCTCCCATTTACAAGAGTTGTGGGAAAAAGGCCCAAGATGGATTCTATTTGGCTGAGGGGTATTTGTTCAAAGAAGGAAAGCTTTGCATACCCCAAGGAACCATCAGGAAATTACTTGTGAAGGAGAGCCATGAGGGTGGGCTCATGGGCCACTTTGGGATAGACAAAACCCTTGTCTTACTCAAAGAAAAGTTCTATTGGCCCCTGTCATACCCTAATTTCATCCGGGGACCATCCGTTGTTGGGATGCGACCCTCGTTTGACCACTTCGAGGTACTTGGCACCCATCGTTAGAAAATTCGTGAAGTTCTGTGACATGCCGGAAGTCAAAGAAGGCATTGTAGCACAATCCGTAAAGTTCCGTGACATGCCAGAAATTAAAAGGAAGTGTTAGTGTGCAATCCGTAAAGTTTCGTAACGTTCCAGAAGGCAAAAAAGGGATGATTACGTAAAGCGTAAGGTTCCGCAACATTACGGAAAGAAAACAAGTATCGTTACGAAATTCGTAAGTTTCCGTAACTTTACGGAAAAAGAATCACCAAAAAAAGGCAGGGGGTGTATTTAGTAAAAATGAAGGTTCAAATAGCAAACAGGCCCACTTGGGCCTTCCAGGATGTTCCTCCAGAAGGCGGTTGCTTCTGGAGGAAGCAACCTAGCACGCCTGGGCGAGCTGGGTGGCAAGCATCTCCTTCCTTTTCCTATAAATAGGGGAAGGAGGGAAGAACAAAAATTTTCAACCCTCCTGGTATCTGAGATTCACTTAAAATTAGTGAGAAAAATTGTTTCCATGAAGAAAATCCAAGCCGAGGCGCTTCCGTAACGTTTCCGTGGGTGATTTCGCGAAGATTTTCAACCGTTCTTCGACATTCTTCGTTCGTTCTTCGTCATTCTTCGGTCTTCAACTGGTAAGTTCCCGAAATCGAAATTTTCAATTCATTCTATGTACCCTTAGTGGTCCTCATTTGTTTCACATGCTTTTATTTTCATTTCATTTACTTTCCGTACCCCCTTTTGACGTGCTTTAGTCATTTACTTAAGTCATTTTCTCGCCTAATAAAAAATAAAATAAATTTCCATCGATCATTTGAATTGTAGCATCCGTTATTTTCTGTTAAAATGAAATCCGACTGTTCGGTCATGCCGTAACCACGTTGGAAACCAAAAAGAGGTAAAATAATAATATAATAATAAAAAATATCTTTTAGTAAAATAAATCAAAAAAATTAATCGGACATTTTTCTTTGGGATTTCTCTTTCTTAATCGAATCGACTAATAACCAAAGTGAAACTAAGGCTAAAATCAATTCGTAAACCAAACTTTTGTCATCGCCTAAAAAAGCCATTTTCAAAGGTCCAATGCCTTGAAATGGTCTTTTCCGCTTTCATTGGTTAAATGTAGATTTCTAAAAAGCCTAAAATCAATATGTAACTTTGTTACCTCTTTCAAAAATAAAGAAATCATTAATGGCCCAATGCCTTAATGTTTTCTCACTTTTCAAAAGAATCGAAAGATTGTCTAATGGTCCAACGCCTTAAATGACCTTTCATTCAATAAAAACATATCTTGCAAAAAAAGGATAAAAAATAACTTAAACCAAAACATTTTGTTCACAAAAGAACTACATAGGTCTGATTTTCTTATCACAATTGAGGAATACGTAGGAGCAAAGGGAAACGCCCTTGTCGATCACAAAAAGATAAAAACATAAAAAGACATAAAAAAAGACATAAGAACGTAAAGAGGGAAAAGAATATAAATTGAAGTCATATTTGCACATTTGATTAAAGGCTGCCGTCTCTTGTGACGGATGCGTGGGGTGCTAATACCTTCCCCGTGCGTAAATACAACTCCCAAACCTTTCACTTAGGGTTCGTAGATCATGTCTTTTCCGGTTTTTCCGACGTTTTCCTCAAATAAACGTTGGTGGTGACTCCGCGCGTATTCCATTCTTGGAACACGCACCCGTGAGTCACGCGTCGCCCTCCCACCGAAGGGTAGGTTGCGACAGCCCCATATGAAGAAAGATGTCCATAAGCATTGCACTAGGTGTGTGGCTTGTTTACAAGCCAAGTCTAGGGTGATGCCTCATGGGCTATACACACCCTTACCCATTCCATCTGCACCTTGGGTAGACATTAGTATGGACTTTGTCCTTGGCCTCCCTTGAACCCAAAGAGGTGTAGACTCTATCTTTGTGGTGGTGGATAGGTTTAGCAAGATGGCACACTTTATACCATGCCACAAGGTGGATGATGCTTCCTACATCTCAAAACTTTATTTTAGGGAAGTTGTGAGACTCCATGGTTTGCCTAAGACCATTGTGTCAGATAGAGACGCTAAGTTCCTTAGCCACTTCTGGAAAACATTATGGGCTAAGCTATGAACTAAGCTTCTTTTCTCTACCACTTGCCATCCATAAACTGATGGGCAAACAGAGGTAGTGAATAGGTCTTTATCCACCCTTTTAAGGGCTCTTCTAAAAGGCAACCATAAGTCTTGGGATGAGTATCTTCCTCATGTAGAATTTGACTACAATAGGGGGGTTCATAGAACCACCAAGCAATCCCCTTTTGAGGTTGTCTATGGGTTCAATCCCTTAACACCCTTAGACCTCATTCCCCTCCCACTTGACACTTTTTTTTATACATAAAGAAGGGGAATCTAGGTCAGAGTTTGTAAAGAAGTTGCATGAGAGGGTTAAGACCCAAATAGAGAACCAAACATAGGTGTATTCAACTAAGGGCAATAGAGGAAGAAAGGAGCTAGTTCTTAATGAGGGGGACTGGGTTTGGCTCAATCTTAGGAAGGATAGATTCCCTACTAAAAGGAAATCCAAGCTTAGCCCTAGAGGGGATGGACCTTTTTAGTTCTTGGAGAGGATCAATAATAATGCGTATAGGTTGGACCTCCCAAAAGAGTATGGAGTCAACACCACTTTTAATATTTCTGATTTAATTCCTTTTTCAGGTGGAGCTGATATAGAGGAGGAGGAACCAACAGATTTGAGGTCAAATCCTCTTCAAGGGGGAGGGAATGATACAATCCTCCCTAGGAAAGGACCAGTTACAAGAGCCATAAGCAAGAGGCTCCAAGAGGATTGGGCTAGAGCTGCTGAAGAAGGCCTTAGGATTCTCATGAACCTTAGGATAGATTTTTGAGCCCATGGGCCAAGGTTGGGTCCACTCTTCTTTTTAAATATTAGAATAGGTTTTTTTCTTCTTTTGGGCCTTGTATTTTGGCCATTCTAGTAGTATAGGGTTTTAGCCTTGTATTTCAGGGTGTTTTGAGTAGTCTTTGTAGTAGGTACTTTTTTATATTTTCATGTATTTTGTCATGGGGGTGAGCTTAGCTATTATAGGGGTGTGTAGCTAAGCTCTAGCTTCTCATCTCAAGGAGGTGAGCTTAGCTATTAGGGAGGTATGTGTAGCTAAGCTCTAGCTTCTCAAGGAAGCTTCTCAAGGAGGTGAGCTTAGCTTTTACAGGAGTGTTTGTAGCTAAGCTCTAGCTTCTCAAGGAATTTTTCTCAAAGAAGCTTCTCAAGGAAGTTTTCTCAAGAGAGCTTCTCAAGGAAGCTACCTTGTCTATAAATAGAAGCATGTGTAACACTTGTTGTAACTTTGATGAATGAGAGTCTTGTGAGACACAACTCAAAGTTCAACTTCTCTCCCTTTTTTCTTCCTTCAATTTCGTGCTCCCCCTTCTCCCTTTCTCTCCCTCTTTCTTTTCCTCCATTGAAGCATCCTCTCCAAGCTTCTTATCCAAGGCTCATCTTGGTGGTGAAGCTCCTTCTTCCATGGCTTATTCCCTAGTGGATGGCGCCTCCTCTCACCTCTTCTCCTTTGTCTTCCGCTGCATCTCCATGGTGGAAAATCACCATTAAAGGACCTCATTGAAGCTCAAAGATCCATCCTCCATAGAAGCCCCACAAGCAAGCTTCCATCAGAGTACATACTGTACATGTGAAGCTCATTCATGACAAAGATCATGCCTACAATGCATTCAAGAATTCAACTCATTGTTGTTTCATTCAACAATAGGATCTCAATATGTAGTAGACATCACTAAAGATTCATTTTAGTTAACTCCTATATTAATTATTGTTATGTGTATTGATTTCAGACTTGGTAAAACTCAATAATTAATTATTTTAGCGTTTTAATGTTGACTACAAAGTTTGTTAATTGTTGTTAGCTAGTCATGAATATTGTATTGTAATTCAGGTTAAGGTTCTTATTCCAATAATTGTGTTGTCTATCAAAATAGTACAATGAAAACACAATTTCGTTAAACAAGTCTACAATGAAATCATGTTTTGTTGCACATAAAGGGGGTGAAAAAAATAAATCCCTGGAAACACAATTCCATTGTATAAGTCCACAATGGAATCATGTTTCCGTAGCACACTTGGGGTGAAAAATAATACAACATAAACACGATTTTGTTATAGACTTGTACAACAAAATTGTGTTTTTGTTATTTATTTTTCACCTTCAATGTGTGCAATGGAAACCAAATTTCATTTTATACGTATACAATGAAATTGTGTTTATGTGAGAAGGGTAATTTTGAAATAACATGAAAACTCACCCGCGTGGGTAGTGTAAATAACATTTCTAGTAGTGTCAACAGTAGCCCCCCACTAAACTTGTATCTGGTGGTCCAACACCACCATCATTCCAAGGGAACTATTATTCCCACTACCACAATTGCTATTTAAACTACTCAAGTAGGTAGTTAATATTTTATTTTTCAAAATTGTCCTTCCCATAGGAAAATACTTTCATTGTAGAAAATACGCAGCAAAATATATTTTTTTCACCCACAAGCTATACAATGGAATCATGATTATTATTATGTTTGTGTTTTTGTCCACAAAATGAACAACGAAATGACGATTCCATTGTGTGATTTTTTTCACCCCCAAATAACACAACAAAATGATAATTCTATTGTGTATTTCTTTTCCACCCCCAACTGTGCAACGAAATAATGATTCAGTTATGGATTTTATTTCCACCCCCACTGTGCAATAGAATCATTCTGTTGTGTTGTTTTTTCAAAAATAAAATTTCTTTTTATATAAAAGTATTTTAATTTTAAAAAAATCAAATGTAATAGTTTATATTGTGATTAAACAATCATATTTATGATGGTCTGACAAGTTAACATTACCCTTGTAGAGCTCGATGCAATCTAAACCATCTATTTTGTTGGTGCAATTTTGGTTGTTGTTGATAATTGACTCATGAGGGAATAGTACAAGTGGTGGTCTGAGGTAGCTGAATGCATTGTATTGATATGCACCATATTGGTTTAAAAATGGAGGGAGTCGTTGATGTTGTGTATTATGATGGTGATATGGTATCAACATTTGAGGGGATATTGTTTGAATGCCCTATTGGTCCTAAATTCATTAAAATTAGCTAGAAAATGTCACTTGTTGCTTTAAGTAAAGAACTTATAGATGCCATCAGAGGTGGAAGAAGCTTACTTGACATTTGTTTACCGTAAACTTGTATATGTAGGTGATGGTTGTGTTAAGTACCACAGTATAGAGCTTAAAGACAACAATGATGTGAGAAATATGTTTTTCATCTTTTCAGAATTTAGTTCTAAAGAACCAATCAAGTTGTATGCAATGGTTGGCCAATCTCCAAAAGACATCCTTGGCTTGCTACATAAAACAAGAAAGCCAAGATTTGTCGAAGAGATCATTGCTCTGATGTATGGATCAATAGCAACAAGTTCTAACGAAGATGATAACTTTGTACTTGTGTTTTCAATTGATGAAATCTATGTTGGTTGTTGAATGTCTTTTATACTTGTAGAAGTGTTATTATGTTAGTTGTTGTTATTTGTTTTATGAATTTAATCAAATTGTCATTCTTTGTTACATTACTAGGTATTGTTGTTCAAACATAAAAAAGTAGGGCAAGCATAAACTGTTAAATATAAGTTCATAGAATATAAAAAATGTACAAACAAAATCATCATCATCATCATCATCATCATAATAATAATAATAATAATAATAATAATAATAATAATAATAATAATAATAATAATAATAATAATAATAATAATTGTCGCAACATGCCCTTTTGCGGGCGAGCGAGGCGAGGCTCACGGGTGTGCTTTCCAAGGGAGGAAAGATGCGCGGAGTCGCCACCAACGTTTATTTGTGGAAAACGTCGGAAAAACCGAAGGTACTAGCACCTCTCACGTTTGAGGAAGGTACTAGCACCTCTCACGTTTGTCACAAAGGACAACAACCTATTTTTTAGAATTGTGCGAAATTGTGTTATCTTAACTTTTATTTCTTTTTTATTTCTGAGGTCGACAAAAGTGGGGCTCTTGCTCTTACGTACCCTCCATCGAAGAGGAAATCAGACCTACGTATTTCTTTTTTAAGAGTGAATCAAGTGATTCTTTTTACTTGAAAGGTGATTATTTTAAGGCGTTGGACCTTAAAAATGATCCATTTACTTGATAAGGAAAACTGAAATGATAAACTTTCAAACCCTTTTTAGTGACCTTTTTGTGGACGAGCTTGACTAGGCGAGTTGATTTTAGCCTTAGTTTCACTTTAGTTATTAGTCAATTCGATTAAGAATGAAAAATCCCAAAGAGAAAACATCCGATCGATTTTTTCGCTTCATTTTACTAAAAGGTATTTTTTGATTATTATATTATTATTTTACCTCTTTTTTTATTTCCAACGTGGTTACGGCACGACCGAACGGTCGGAATTCATTTTAATAGAAATTAACGGATATTACAAATCAAATGATCAGTGAAAATTTATTTTATTTTTTTATTAGGCGAGAAATGACTTAAATAAATGACTGAAGCACGTCAAAAGGGGGTATGGAAAGTAAATGAAAACAAGAATAAAAATACATGAAACAAAATGGGGACCATCACGAGTACATAGAATGAATTGAAAAGCTCGGTTTGGGGTACTTACCAGTTGAAGACCGAAGAAAACGAAGAACGAACGATGGATGTCGAAGAACGGTTGAAAACCTTCGCGTAACTACTCACGGAAACATTACGGAAACGTTACGGAAGTGCCTTGGCTTGGATTTTCTTCACGGAAACAATTTTCCTCAGCAAATTTAAGAGAATACGAAGTGCCAAGAAGGCTGAACCCTTTCCCTCTTCATTCCTCCCCTATTTATAGCAAATTAGGGGAGGAGCTTGCCACCCAGCTCGCCCAAGCGAGCTCAGCTCGCCCAGGCGAGCTCAGCTCGCCTCGGCGAGCAAGGTTGCTTCCTCCAGAAGCAATCGCCTTCTGAAGGAAGAATCTGGAAGGCCCAAGTGGGCCTGATTTCTATTTGTACCCCTTTTTTTACTAAATGCACCCCCTTTACCTTTTTTGGTAATTATTTTTTCGTAACGTTACGAAACTTTACGAATTTCATAACGATACTTATTTTCTTTCCATAAGGTTACGAATCCTTACGGATCATGTATTTACTCCTTTTTTAGCTTTCGAAGAAGTTACGAAAACTCACGGATTGCGCGACAACACCTCCTTTTGGTTTCCGCCCCATTACGGAATTTCACAGATCGCGTAAACCTGCTTCCCTTTGATTTCCAGCGTGTCTCGAGACTTACATATCGTGCAACAAAGGGTGCCAAGTATTTTGAAGCGGCCAATCAAAGGTTGCATATCATCAAGTAATAATCCCCGGATGAAATTAGGGTGTGACAGTTGCCCCTCTTTACTTACCTTTTATCGGAGATAAGAGGAAAGCAAAGATAAGACACTGATTTCGTCCTTCTTGCCCTTTCCGTGATTAGCCCATGACGACTCTCGTCTCTACTCCTTCTTTTTTCTGCACAACACAAAACAAAATACAAACAACAACAAAAACAACAATAATATAATATACACGTTTGGCAAAGGAATCAATCGGGAAAATAACAAAGATCACATTTTCCAGTCAAGAGGGTCCACACTTGACAATGAAGAACACATTGGAGAATGGAGGATTGCACTAGAGGGTCCACACTACGCAATCATGAAGAATGGCTCCAAACTCATTGGTGGAGGATGCATGAACGAAAATGCAATTCACGGGGCTCCGAATAAAAGGCGAGGATGGAGGATTGCACTAGAGGGTCCTCACTAGTCAATCATGAAGCATGGCTCCAAACTCTTTGGTGGAGGATGCATGAACGAAAACGCAATTCATGGGGCTCCGAAAAAGGGTAGAGAATGGAGAATTGCACTAAGCAATCACTACGCATGGCTCCAAACTCGTGGGTGGAGGATGCATGAACGAAAACGCAATTCATGGGGCTCCGAAAAAAGGGGTAGAGAATGGAGAATTGCACTAAGCAATCACTACGCATGGCTCCAAACTCGTGGGTGGAGGATGCATGAACGAAAACGCAATTCATGGGGCTCCGAAAAAAGGGGTAGAGAATGGAGAATTGCACTAAGCAATCACTACGCATGGCTCCAAACTCTTTCGTGGGGGATGCATGAACGAAAACGCAATTCATGGGGCTCCGAAAAAGGGTAGAGAATGGAGAATTGCACTAAGCAATCACTACGCATGGCTCCAAACTCGTGGGTGGAGGATGCATGAATGAAAACGCAATTCATGGGGCTCCGAAAAAAGGGGTAGAGAATGGAGAATTGCACTAAGCAATCACTACGCATGGCTCCAAACTCGTGGGTGGAGGATGCATGAACGAAAACGCAATTCATGGGGCTCCGAAAAAGGGGTAGAGAATGGAGAATTGCACTAAGCAATCACTACGCATGGCTCCAAACTCGTGGGTGGAGGATGCATGAACGAAAACACAATTCATGGGGCTCCGAAAAATGGTAGAGAATGGAGAATTGTACTAAGCAATCACTACGCATGGCTCCAAACTCGTGGGTGGAGGATGCATGAACGAAAACGCAATTGATGGGGCTCCGAAAAAGGGTGGCAGGACCGAATGGTCCACCGGATTTTTTCCACCTAAAAAAGGCAAACATGCTTTTTGCAAAGAAAAATAAATCATTCGCGAGAGCACCATGTCTTAGAAAAACAATATACTTATGCCAAGGGTAATCTTCCTTGTACCCGAAAATGAAAGGCAGGATGTCAACTTTTAGCTTTTGAATGAACATTTAGGGGAAACATCAGGTTAAGCTGAAACTTGGAATAAATCACTCATAGTGTATAAAAACTCACACAGGCAAGTGTTTTACCCTAATCCCAAACCATAACTGCACCACAACTTTATTTTGCACACGATTTCCTATCGAATCAAAGATCACACATACGATCACGGATCAATAGGATTTTCTCGAGGGTAGTGTTTTTTGAGAGGAAACTTGGTGTTCTGGTCTTTTCCTCTTTGTTTATGTGGGGCGGGATATCGCCAGTCGAGAATGATTTTGAGTGGCAATCAGAATGGAAGAACCACCAAAAATGGGTTTTCCTTTGCCGGCAGTCACCTACCTTGCCGAAAATTTATCTGGCTTGAAGAATTTCTGTTCTCTTTCTTTCATTGACCGGGAATTACTCTGTTTTCCTCCGATCTTTTCCTTTTTCACTTCCTTTCGATCTTCGATCGGGAATCCTTCTTTTTCTTTCTTTTTTATTGTTCTTTTCTTTGTTTTCATCTTTTTCTTTTTTCTTTCTTTCCATTTCTTCCTTTTCTTTCTTTTCACTTCTCTTTCTCCATTCCTTTCTTTGGGAAAACGGGTTTTAGCATTCTATTCGCTCTCCCTCAAGGAGATGAGATTTCGCTGTCCTTTGCTTTGGGGGAAAGGATGAGGATTCTTTTGATAGGCCAAGGTTCAAAAAATTCTAAGGTTGTGTCTCAATGGGGGCTTTTATCGTGGGAGCCCGATCTTGATATCTGGGGTAAAACAAATTTGGGTGTCAAGGTGTCGGTCTTGGGCCGAACTTCCATATTATTCCACAAGGCACGCGTGACAATGATGATTTGAAAACAACGTGCAAAATTAGTCATGGCTACAGCCAGGTGGGCACTCAAGCATCCCATTTACGACATTGTGATACTATGGTCGGGAATTTACACAAACAGACCCAACGTTTCCCAATTATGTTCTTTCATCAGTTCAATGAATTCATCCATTCTTATCTCGGTTATTCAGGAAAATAAACTCTTAGCGTCAGTCCCTTGTTTCCAAAAGATACGTTTGCTCTCTACGAATGATTTATTCTTCCTAACTATAACATGTCGACCTTGGAGGTCTTCCTTTCTTTTTCCTTCTCTTTTTTTTTTTTGCTTCATTTTTATATCCACAAAACTATACACCCATGGCCCTCTATGAGGAAAACTTTTCTTTGTACATCTACATTCTTATACATGACAAACTTTTTCTGTACACGCATTGGAACTCTTTCTCTTTACGTCACACGGTCTACATAAAAACTCTATTATTGTTCAAAGATACACTCGTGGTTTATACAAAAATTTCTTTATATACATTCGTCGCTCACACACACAAGAATTTCTCTCCACGCATCACTTACACACACAAAAACCTTCTATACACATTTTCCTTTTACATACATATATATAAAAACATTTTTTATTTTTCTTCATATACATAGACATTTTATTCACAACACTTCTTTCTTTTTTATCATGATTTTGGTTCATTTTATTTTTAGGACGACGTTCCTAAATGGAAAACTCCACACGACTCCGGAATTTCGAAAAACACTATTGAAAACAACGAAACAAGTACTAACGTAACAACTCAAACGATATGTATGTACAAAACAAAAGTCAATCAAAACGAAACAAACGTTAGTCCCTTAGTTAAACAAAAATAAAATGATACGTAACAGGAAAAAATGGAAACATAAACATAACATAACATAAAAAAGAAATACGGATCTAGGGATCTCCCAATCATGTGGCTCCGCTCCCTCCCAAGAAATCAAGCAAATCGGTAATCTCCTCGTCCTCGCGGGCCTCATCTGCCTCGTCGGGAGCCTCTGCTGGTGCCCCTCCTGCCCGGGCCTCAGGCCAATCTCCGGGCCATGCGACCTCTGCCCTGAACTGATCCGGAGTAGGGCATGGAAAAGAAGTCAAACCCTGACTCTGCAGGCTGAGGCTCAACCGGTAAAAATAGTCATGGGTCTGTACATGCGCCCGGTGGTTGGCCGCCTGCTGGCGAACCAAATGCCGTAAATACTGCTCCGTATCAAATGATCCAGCTGGGCCAGCCTGATGAGGTGGCGGCGCGCCTGCGGCCTGCAGAGCATCACCCTGGGCCTGTCTCTGCGTGCAATACTTCTCAATAAAAGCCCGGGTGATGGGCGGCCGAATCACTTTGCTAGGTGCGACGGGGACTCCGAACGACTGGCAGAGTCCTGTGATCAAAGCGGGAAATCCCAGGGCCCTGTTGGACTTATCCGGGTCCAGAGGGTGCCTGGTAGGCGCCATACCTGCAAATAGATAGATGGCATCAGCGATCAACTGAGCCACGTGAATGCTTATCCATGTCAGGATGGCGTACACCAGCTGACACTTCGGCAGAGGGAGGTCGGAATTATGATCGCTGGGCTGGATGTTGCTGAGCAGCAAGGTCATCCAGATCTGGGTCAGGGTGGTCATGTTGGTGCGCATGAACCGCACCCGTCTCCCAGCAGCAGTCCGGGCAAAATCCTGCCCCGGTATACACAGTAACTGGGCGATGGCCTCCTCATCAAACCCATCGGCCTGGTTCCTCCTCTGGCCATACTCGCACTCCTGGCCCTCCTCCAACACTAAAGGGTATCCCAAGAACTGGCTGAGGGCATCCGCATCGAAAGGGATCCACTGACCCCTCACCCAAGATCGCATATCTCGCACACCCTCCTCTGTAGGCCAAGCATTGGCATAAAACTCGAGGACTACGTTTGGGTCGAACTTGGCCATGGGGGTAACCAGCGATGCCCACCGCCGGCGAACTATCTCTTCCTGGAAGTCAATATACTCGTCGTCCCTGAGCTGGACACGTCTTTCCCGAAGGAATGACCATCCTTTGATGGCCTCGAAGCGCTGTTGGTGCTCAGCGCTCCTAAAACGATGGCTGTCATATTCGGGAGCGGAACTGGTTCCTTCAACCGCCTTGTCTTTCCTGGATCTCTTTGAGGCAAGCTTCCTTGGGGCCATTTCCTAAAAAGACAAACATTTTGGGAAGTTAGTTTCACCAAGAAATGCTACCTTCAAAGCAAAAACGGCATGCAACCTCCTCCAATAAACACAAACATCAATGTAAATTTAAAGCAAAGTCATGCACATATTTCCTCACGAACATACATTCGCACAAGATATTCTGCTAACTAAAAATTGCACTCATGCACAATCAAGGTATCTTCGTTACCTAGATCACGTATATGCATTTCCAAGGCGTATTTGCTACCTAAATCACATGCATTTCCTTTGCTAAATTTACATACATGCATACTCAAGGTATTTTGGCTACCGAAAATTGCACACATGCACATTCGGGTATTTCTAATACCTATACATACACAAATTTCGTGAGGAATCTTGGCTACCCACACAATAAGGTGCTACATTTCATGCTTATTCAAGTGTTTTTTTGCTACCTAAATCTGCATGCAAATTCAAGTATATTTTTTTGCTAACTAAAATTGCATTCAAATCAAAAAGGTATCTTTGTAAGGTATTTCTTTACATAACATGCAACATATATATTTTCGTGAGATATTTTGACTACCTAAAAAAAATTACATGTACACAAATCCAAGCATCTTGCTACCATATCCAAAGGTGTAAATTGCTAAAGGTATTTTGCTACCTATTCTACACCTACATGTTCATGATGAACAAAATTTCTAAACATCTAGGTGTAAGGAAACTATTTATGGCGTAGCCCATAGCTGATTGCTGGCCAAAAAGGGTAGCTTCACCTAATATGCACCCACTCTTGCGTTCTCTTGCATCCAAAAACAAGCTTCGGTTCCTAGGCCTAGGGTGTATGTGGGGCAATCATTCTAGCCCTTATGAAACTGAATACATGCTCCAAAGACAGCAAACACGCACAAACCAAATTGTCCCATTGGTTGTATCCCTACAAAATCATGCGCAAATGCCATTGAGGCATTTCACCGAACACTTGGTGGGCGCACGTTTAGGCATTAATAGCAAGAGAATGGGGGCAATGTGGCATGCCCCATTGCTCCAAAATGCATTATAGATCTAGGGTCATCTCATACAAATCCTCAATTCAACCCAATCAAGCAAGAAAACAAACCAAAATTGCCCCACGTATTTGAGTACATTCCCACAATCTAGAGCACCAAAGGAAGATAAAAATACACCAATGGAAAGCTAGAAAGCTTAAGGATGGAATACTTACTTGTTGGTGACGAAATAAAGCGCAAAATGGAATCAAAAATGCGAAAAATGATGACCCTAGGGCTGCAAACTCGTAAATCCCGTGAGTATTGCTTTTGAAATGAGGGGGGGGGGGGGAAGCAGTTTTTTAATGCAAAAACGTTCCCCTCCCTTGTTTTTATATTTTTGGTGCAGGGGTTGCTCGCCCAGGCGAGCTAACCTGCTATTTTTTTTAGGGGAAACATAACCATGGCCCCCTCTCTTTACAGGTTAATGTTTGCCTATTCGAACCTACCTAAGTTAGAATTAGGCATCGATTACTTATTTTTAAAACAAACAATAGTAATAATCACTGTGAATTCAAAGGATACTGGGCTGCCTCACAGCGACGTTCTCTGCTTGTTCAACGCCGGGAAGGGACGACGATCGGTCAGTCGTGACCCTATCCTCCATTTGCGTCCGTTCCTAAGTACCTACAAGTAGGAAACAAACAATATGCGGCCAAGCGTGACCGGGTCATCATCTTACCCTGGTTGATTTCTGCCGTCAACTCGTCTCAACTTCTGACCGTGGTCTAAGACAATTCTGTCCCTGTTACCACAAGATATGCATGTCTACGTGCATGTATGAATGTTTTTTTTTTATGCAATGATTTTCTTAGTGAAGGTTGGTTAGGTTCAGTTTTAATTTAAGCGTTTGGGGCACCCCATGAACCAAGCGAAGAGGGCTCAGGTGATTATAAACTAACACAAGGTTTAAAACCAAAGAGAGGACTGAAGCTTAACCCATCTCCTCTTCTTTTAAAGAAACAAGACAATAACAGTGAAAGGGAATCCCTGGAGGAAACCAAGAAAAATAAAAACTCAGAAGTAAAAGAACATGCAACGGTCCTCTCAATTGCCCCAGACTTCAAGCGTAATATTGCTTAACGACATCGGAGTTTACGGGCGAGGGTAGCTCCTCGCCATCCATGTTGGTGAGTATCAGGGCACCCCCAGAAAAAGCTCTTTTCACCACGAAAGGTCCTTCATAATTCGGGGCCCACTTGCCTCAATTGTCCTTAACAGCGTGGGACATCTTCTTCAGCACAAGGTCCCCCTCGTTGAACTTGCGCGGGCGCACCTTCTTATCGAACGCGTTCTTTATCCTTCGTTGATATAGGCGCCCATGGCTCATGGCTGTCAAACGCTTCCCTTCAATAAGGTTGAGCTAGTCGTAGCGTGCTTGAGCCCATTCTGACTCTTTTAGACCTGATTCCTCTATTATCCTCTGAGAAGGAACCTCTACCTCAAATGGGAGTACTGCTTCCATCCCATAAACCAAGGAATACGGTGTTGCCCCAGTAGAAGTTCGTACTGAGGTTCTATATCCGTGTAGGGCGAAAGGCAACATCTCATGCCAATCTTTGTATGACACTGTCATCTTTTGGACAATCTTCTTAATATTTTTATTTGCAGCCTCTACAGCCCCATTCATCTTTGGTCGATAAGGGGTGGAGTTATGATGTTGGATCTTGAAATCGTCGCACATTTCCTGCATCATCTTGTTGTTCAGATTGGTGCCATTGTCAGTGATGATCTTCCTAGGGAGTCCGTATCGACAAATCAGCTCCCTCTTTATGAATCTGACTACCACACTTCTTGTGACATTAGTATAAGAAGTTTCTTTGACCCATTTGGTGAAGTAGTCTATCGCCACAAGAATGAAGTGGTGACCATTCGAAGCCTTGGGTTCGATGGCCCCAATGACATCTATCCCCCACATGGAAAAAGGCCAAGGGGCGGACATAACATTCAGAGGATGTGGCGGAACATTGACATTGTCCGCGTATGCCTGACATTTATGACACTTCCTTACATGGGCGCAGCAATCACTCTCCATGGTGAGCCAATAATAACCGGCCCTAAGGATATTCCTGGCCATAGCATGCCCATTGGCATGTGTCCCAAATGAACCCTTGTGGATCTCCTCAATCATGAAGTTCGCCTCTTTGGCATCTACGCATCGTAGGAGGGTCATGTCGTGGTTTCGTTTGTATAGGATGGTACCACTTACAAAGAAACCAATAGCCAATCTCCTCAACGTCCTTTTGTCATTGTCAGAAATCCCTGGTGGATATTCTTTGTTCTCGACATATTGTTTGATGTCAAAGTACCACGGTTTCCCATCTCGCTCTTCCTCTATTGCGTAACAATACGCTGGCCTGCCCTGAGATCTGAATTCGATGTACGGCAGATCCCCGTGTGGGGCAAGTTGAAACATGGATGCCAGGGTGGCTAATGCATCGGCCATTTGATTCTCTTCCCGAGGTATGTGGTGGAAAGAAATATCGTCAAAGAACTTGGCTAACCTCAAGATGTGAGTTTGATAGGGTATCAACTTCGGATCCCTAGTTTCCCATTCTCCTTTCAACTGGCGTATCACCAAAGCCGAGTCTCCATACACTTTGAGTAGTTTCACATCAAAATCAATGGCCGCCTAAACCCCGAGGGCGCATGCTTCATACTCGGCCATATTGTTGGTACAATCAAAACCTAGCCTAGCCGTGAAAGGAATACACTGATCATCCGGGGATACAAGGACTGCCCCTACTCCATGGCCCAAAGCATTAGATGCCCCATCGAAGCAAACAATCCATTTGTCTATGTCCTCGTGTGTCAGCTTCTCTTCAAACAGGGCCATGATATCTTCATCTGGGAACTTAGGGTGCATCGGCCGATAATCCTGGAGGGGTTGCTGGGCCAAATAATCTGCCAAGGCGCTTCCTTTTACCGCCTTTTGGGTGGCGTACACGATATCAAATTCAGATAGGAGTACCTGCCACCTAGCGATTCGTCCCGTGAGGGCCGGTTTCTCAAAGATGTATTTCACGGGATCCATTTTGGAAATAAGCCATGTGGTATGGCTGAGCATGTACTGCCTAAGCCGATGTGATGCCCATACCAGAGCACAACACGTCCTTTCCAGCATTGAGTAATTCATCTCACATGCGGTAAACTTCTTGCTTAGATAGTAAATGGCTTGTTCCTTTTTCCCAGAATCATTGTGCTAACCTAACACGCACCCCATAGACTCATCCAACACGGTCATGTACAGGAAAAGAGGTCTTCCTGTTACATGAGGCATGAGCACCGGGGGGTTTGCAAGACTCTGTTTGATCTTCTCGAAGGCCTCTTGGCAGTCACTGTTCCACAGGACTGCCTGGCTCTTACGTAATAGCTTGAAAATGGGCTCACATGTAGGGGTGAGTTGCGAGATAAATCTTGTGATATAATTCAACCTGCCCAAGAACCCCCGAACCTGCTTCTCCGTGCATGGTTCCGACATTTCAAGGATGGCCTTCACTTTCTTGGGATCTATCTCTATCCCTTTCTGACTTACTATAAATCCTAGCAACTTCCCCGACTTTACCCCAAAGGTACACTTGGTTGGGTTTAGCTTCAATTGGTATTTCCGCAACCTTCCGAACAGCTTACGTAGATTGACGAGGTGTTCGTCCTCAGTCTGAGATTTGGCAATCATGTCATCCACGTAGACCTCTATTTCCTTATGCATCATGTCATGGAACAATGCCACCATGGCACGCTGATAGGTTGCCCCAGCATATTTGAGCCCGAAGGCCATCACTTTATAGCAGAACGTCCCCCATAGGGTCACGAAAGTGGTCTTCTCTACATCTTCGAGTGCCATCTTTATTTGATTATACCCTGACAAACCGTCCATAAACGAGAAAAGGGCGAACTTAGCTGTATTATCTACCAATATATCAATGTGTGGCAGAGGAAAATTGTCTTTAGGACTGGCTCGGTTTAAGTCCCGATAGTCTACACACATTCGCACCTTGCCGTCCTTTTTCGGGACCAGGACAATGTTGGCCACCCACTCCGGGTATTGCGCCACAGCTAAGAAACCCGCATCAAACTGCTTTCTTACTTCTTCTTTGATCTTCAAAGACATCTCGGGTCTCATTCTTCGTAGCTTTTGTTTAACTGGGGAAGACCCTGGTTTCAACGGCAACTTATGCTGCACAATGTCGGAGTCCAGACCGGGCATGTCTTGGTATGACCATGCAAAGACGTCTTGATATTCTTCAAGAAGGTTTATCAATCCTTGGAGAATATGTGCGGTCATACTGGTTCCCACTTTTACTTCTTTCTTTTCCTCTCCGGTCCCTAAGTTCACCAGTTCGGTTTCTTCTTGGTGAGGCTTCATTTCGCGTTCTTCCTAAGTGATCAACCTCTCCAACTCTGGTGAAAGGACGTCCTCTTCCTCTTCTTCGTTCATCATTTGGCTTACATCTCGGTTGAATTGATCGTCAAACCCTCGTTGTTAGGATCCTCAAAGAATCGACCCTCATATCTATACCAAACAAGACAAAAGAAACAAAAACATGCAAAATGATATGAGAAAAGGTGGAACTGCAAGAACAGATGAAACAAGATCTTTTTGTTTATTTAATAAGGTAGGTTTCACAAAACATAAGAGAAAGGAAGTCTATAGGCTCTAATTACATTGAATCCGCGGTATAGACCTCTGACTGGCTTATCACGCGCTAGTTCCCCACTTGGGAATCGGGATGGCATGGTTGTACGAAATTTGGCGGGTCTTGAGGAAACTCCTCTCCTACTGCGGCCACTTCTTCCTCGGACACCATTCCGGCACTGGTGAAAGATTGGCTAAGACGGCCGGGCCATACTCTGTCTGCCCGAAATCTTGACGGCACATTCCTCCTCCCCGGCATCCCGGGTTCATAGCCCAATCCATACTTGTACGGATTTCCCTTAACATTGACTACGTCGGCATTCCCGAGGCCGTCATTGCCTAGACCCATTCCGGGCTCAAATCTGTTCTTGAGCATAACTTGTGCCACCATTATGGCCGCGTTGGAGAGGGAAGGTAGCAACAGACTTGGTTCAACAGAGGCGTAGCTCACCACCTCGAAGGATTGGAAAGCCATTTCCAATGATTCTTCCGCCGCTTCTACGTATGGTGCGGAGGAGGGGCAGCTCACCAACATATCCTCTTCACCCGATACTATCACCAAAAGTCCACCCACCGCGAACTTCAATTTCTGGTGAAGCGTTGAAGGGACCACTCCCAGCGCATGAATCCAAGGTCTCCCCAAGAGACAACTATAGGCGGGATTTATGTCCATCACTTGAAACATCACATTGCAAGTGTGGGGGCCTATCTGAATGGGAATGTCGATTTCCCCCATCACTTCCCGCCGAGTACCATCAAAGGCTCGTACCACCATCGAGCTCGATTTTAAATGTGACGCACTAAAAGGAAGCTTTTCCAAAGTGGTCTTCGGCATCACATTTAAACTCGATCCATTGTCGATAAGTACCTTTGCGACAACATGGTCCATACATCTCACCGACACATGTAGAGCCTTGTTGTGTCCTCTCCCCTCAACGGGAATCTCTTCTTCCGCAAACGCGATGTAATTATTGGTGGTTATATGATCAATGATGCCTTCAAAACCCTCCACTGAGATATCGTGGGCTACATGGGCATCGTTGAGGACTTTTATCAACAGCGCACGATGAGGCTCGGAGTTTATGAGCAGTTCAAGCAACGAGATCCTTGCTGGAGTTTTATTCAATTGCTCGACTACCTTAAACTCGCTTTGTTGGATGAGGCGAAGGAACTCATGAGCCTCTTCCAGAGTCACTGTCTTTCCTTGAAGACCCTCATTCTTTTCAGCCCCTTTTACCACCGGAGAATCCACTTCTTTCGAGGGGCTGGCTACGTCTGTGGGCTCTTGGACCATGGGCGCTTTCCCCTTGGAGGGCAACTTCGTCAAGTGAGGGGAAGTGAACACCCAACCACTGCGGGTTACGCCACTGAGGCTGGTGATGTTGGTCACCTTGGCTGACAGGGAGTCAACTTCAGTTGCAACTCTCTCCCCGAACGCGGGAGGGGTATACTTCCACGGAAAGGCCTTATTGCTTTGATATGCAAACGGCGTCGGCTTGGGCGCTGTCCGGGGGTATATGGGTGTGGAGCCGGTCCCTTTCCAAGTAAAACATATTACTAGGGCCTTGGGGGTTAGGGGAACCTTCTTTTCTTTCGACTGCATGCAAATATGTGGTTCCTCCTTCCCTCCTTTGGACACTTCAAGCTGCCCCCAGTCCATGAGCCGCTGAAGCAATTCTCCCACCACGGGACAGGTTTCCATGTCGTGTGACTCCTCGAGGTGAAACAAACATTCGTCCCTTTCGTCTCCACCACGGGAGACCATGCATGCCACTTGCAGTGATTGGTAGATGAAGCGTCTAGAAGTAGCCACCTCTCCTAATCTCTTTGCCCGTGATGGCCCATCCTCTTCGACGGCGTTCACGCTAGCCCCTCCATGACTAGCTAGCGGGTTGGTTTTAACATTTGGGCCTTCCTCTTGAAACGATAGCCAGCCGGCACTAATCAGGTGTTGCACCTTATACTTGAACGGGATCCAGGAGTCAATGTTGTGTCCGGGAGCTCCACTATGGTACACACACTTGGCACCCGGGTCGTACCACTTGGGGTAGGGTGGCTGGAAGACCTTCCCGGGTATGGCCACCACCAAATGATTCTCCAATAATGAAGGCCATAACTCGGAGTATGCCATGGGGATAGGAGAGAAGTTATCTTTCAGGGGTGGGCGCTGTGCATTATTATAGCTCGTGCCGAGGGCTATATTATTGACTGGCCGGGGCATGGCTGGAGCTGTGTGTTGGGTCAGCGTTCTTTCTGTCGCGGGCGGTCCTTTCACTTGAGTCGGGAGGGAATTCCCGGCTCGGATTGAAAAGTTCGGGGGGTTAGGCTGGTATGAGCTTTGGATATTTTGGGGTGCTTTCATCCACATCGGGGCGGTGGTGACCGCGTGGGTATCTCCTTCCCTTTTCCTCGCGCCCACCACTGGGGCTCTTCTGTTGTTGTTGGGGGCCACGTTGGAAGCATATTCGAACTTGCCTTTTCTTAGTCCGGATTCAATTCTTTCTCCGGCGAAGACGAGATCCGCAAAGTTAGTTGGCATGTAGCCTATCAGCTTTTCATAGTAGAACGTGGGCAACGTATCTACCATAATTGTGATCATCTCTCTCTCCGTCATGGGCGGGACGACTTGGGCTATGAGATCTCTCCATCTTTAGGCATACTCCTTAATGGACTCATGTTCTCGCTTGGTCATACTCTGAAGCTGGTTCCGATCGGGAGCCATATCCGTATTGTATTAATACTGCCTAATGAAGGCAGTCGCCAAGTCTTTCCATGATCGGATCTGGGAAGCTTTCAGATTGGTATACCATGCCACAGCCGCTCCGGCCAAGCTGTCTTGAAAGAAATGGACCAACAGCTTTTCGTCCGCAGAATACGCCCCCATCTTTCGGCAATACATCCGAAGATGCCCTTTCGGACATGTCGTCCCTTTGTACTTATCGAAATCCGGTACTTTGAACTTGGGAGGGATGACAATGTCAGACACGAGACATAGGTCCGCTAAATCCGAGAACGGGTAATTGCCGAGGCCCTCTACTGCTCTTAGCCTCTCTTCAAGCGCATCAATCTTTCCCTTATCTTTTGTGAAGGGAACGAATTCTTTTACGGGTGCGGGTGAAGATGGGACATGGCGGACTATGTTTTGTTGAGGTAATTCATGGGGGGATGGATCCTTGAGGGGAAGCAGAGGGCCTAGATGGGTATCTCCTTCATCGTCTTCTTGTAGGGGGTAATCGGCATAAGGAGGAAGTTGCCCCTCGAAGGTAGGGGCTTGGCTCACATCTTCCGGAGCGGCACGGGGAGTGAAGTCCGGAGGCAAGCCATAAGGGTAAGCTTGCGGACTATACCTCCGACCGAACACCGTCGGGTTTCTATCTCGGCCTAAGTTTATTGTGGGCTGCAGCACTGGTTCCGCTTCCCTAACTGCATTGGAGGCGGTTGTTGTGGCATTATCCTCTAGAGTTTTCTGGAGTTTTAGCATGGCCTCCGTGATAGAAGCCATTTGATCTTTTAAGGCCGATAGATCGGCCTTCATCTGCTCTTGCATGCCCTCTTCATTATCCATTTTTCTGGATCGAGTGTTATAGGGGTGCCTTTGTGCTTTCTTAGTTATGGTGAATTCCCTAAAGAAATAAACAACGGTGAGTATGCCACCAAAACATGAATATGCAAATGAATGATCGGAGCACTTGGATCCACCCCAAGGGTTTTTTAGATAACGTGATGAGTTCAGAACTTCTCGTTTTATAAAAAGAACAAAGCTTTCGTCTAGCCAAGATTATACAAAAGTGTTACAAGAGGGCCTAACGGTTTCTAATTATATGGGCCATCAAATCTATCATGTGTTGACAGTAATTGATTAGCCCATGAACCTCCTCGGGGGCTGTACACACTTCGGCCATGGCTTTTGCTTTGGCTAATAGTCGCGGGAGGTCTTGACTTCCATTCAAGGTCAAGGCGAACCTATCCATCCACATAGTCGCTTCTTGATGCAATGCATCAATCACCCTCCCTCTTGCTTCTTTTTCGGCGTACACTTGTGCAAAATCCTCCACTAGCTTTTGCTCATGGGTCACAGACTGGTTCAACTCTTCCTTATACTGCCCTATGATAGCTAGCATGCTTTGCTCCATGGCTTCCAAGTGTTGAGCCAAACTCCTCTTGGATCTTGCACAAGCAACTAACTCTTCCTTTAAGATCATGCCATGCACCCGTGACCGGTCTCTTTCCTCTCTTCGGAGCTTGAGCTCATTGTTGCTACCCCACAAAGCTCCTCGGAATTTCTCTCGGCCATGTTCCTCCTTGTGGGCCCTTTTGGTTTCTTGTTCAAGGGCTTTTGTAGTGGCCGCGTTTTCCTCTCGTAACTCGGTGCACTCCTTCCGGATGTGTGTAGCGGCTGACTTGAATTTTTCTTTGGCGAGTCTTGCCTTCCCTAGCTCTAATTTTAGAGCTTGGACTTCCTCATCTTCCTCCGGAGCTTCGAAGTTCTCCTCATCGATAACTTTCAATTTAGAGAGCCAATCTAACCCTCGCGTGTGAACTCTTAGCCATCCATGATAACCACCGAAGACGCCATTACGGATGCCTCTAAGCTCCTTGTCTTTCCTCAACGGACTTCTCCACGCCTTGTGGACTCTTTGTATCACCTTGAGACTTTGCGCGCCTAAATCCCTCACAAGGAAAGGCGAGAGACTTTCTTCTGTTGGCACTCCCCTCATGGGGTACCCTAGCTGTCTTATGGCAAGTGCGGGATTATAGTTAATACAACCCCTCGTCCCTATCAACGGAACATTGGGGTAGTCCCCACACGAGAAAAGAACTCTCCTCCTTGCTTCCTTCCATCGAGGAAACCAATTGATTGCGTTGCCTCCTATCCCAGCCAAGTGTTGGTCCCAATCAACTCTTCTTTGTTCGACACACGAGCGATAACTTTGAAGCGGACATGGGTGTCTTATGTCTTGTTGGAATAGGTGCGAAACCAACCACACACAGAGAGCGGGTAAGCAACATACAATCCGTGCGCTGTTTTTCTCGCACCTTCGGTCAAAGGTATCAAATAAGTCCGCCAAGATAGTCACCACTGGACTCTCCTTGCTATGGTGATATGCAAGGAAAGCATCAATTGCGGCCAAGTCCACCAAACCGTCCACATTCGGAAAGAGGACAACCTCAAAGATCAACAGAGCTAGTATATCCGCAAACGGGCCCCACTTCTCTTGGCTCGCCATATCCCTTGCCTTGCCTTCCAAGTATTTCCGCGGCAGGCCCACTACGCCATTTCGAGTTTGCTTCATGCGGTCCAACTCTTTTGACGAATCTCCGACCACAGCTGCAATCTTACTCAAGGAGGGAAGAAACCCGGAGAAAAGATACGGTTTTCTTCCCCCAAGAGGGCATCCTAATATTTCCTCAAACTCTTCAACAATTGGTACCATTTGGAAATCCCCAAACGTGAAGCTCCTCAACGGCTGATCATAGTATTGGGCGAGGGATACGACACCTTCCGTAAATACCTCCGCTGCGGTCAAATCTAGAATCTTTCCGTACACTTTGCGGAAGGCTTGCCTTTGGAGAGGTCCCATCAATCGTCCCAATTCCTTGAGGCTGGTGACATCTAGACCCTTAACCTTGACTTGATAAAACCTTTTGCCGTTTTGATTTGTCCCCATCATTCACCTAAAAAAGGGGTGGATCAAGACTCCGATATGAATGATGTAATGCATATGCATGAAACAGAAAGAAAATAAAACAAAGGGGTAATTTACATATACGAGACCGCAAAGATCCACCTTTTTAATGCTACGTTTTAGGCATCATGGCGCCTCAACGTATGTATTAAAAGGTTACGCATTACACTTAAAGAAACTAGCAAAACTATATTTAGCGCTATTTGCAGAGAAATGCATGAGAACAAATGGCACAGAGCGTGTTTGCTCCATGCCCCTAATTGGAAACCTATAGGACAATATCTAGGGGTCTCTAATCACTACCCCCGACAATTCATAACTCACACGGTTGTTTTCTAGAGGTATCATCACTCAAAATAATAATATTGTGGCGGTATGGAATACCAGCGACAACATATTATAAAGAGAGAAAGCTCTAGACGGGGTTTCACTATTATCAAGCAAGTCGGAGACCTAGCATGATGATAGATTCACCCCCACTCCTTAGATTCCCATGAACCCGGGTATACGGCCCCCTTTTTTACTCAAACCTGTGGGTGCTTAGAATGCAGTGTAAAAAAGTGGAAAAAACAGCAGTTATTACATTTTACACAGTTCAACAAATGCACACACAAAGTTTCACAATTCCACAATTCCTTAAAATAGGCCTAACTCACAAAAAACAGTCCCCAGTGGAGTCGCCAACTGTAGCAACATGCCCTTTTGCGGGCGAGCAAGGCGAGGCTCACGGGTGTGCTTTCCAAGGGAGGAAAGATGCACGGAGTCGCCACCAACGTTTATTTGTGGAAAACGTCGGAAAAACCGAAGGAAACCGGTCAAAAAGAATATTCCAAGTTCGGGAGTTGTATTTACGTTTGAGGAAGGTACTAGCACCTCTCACGTTTGTCACAAATGACAACAGCCTATTTTTTAGAATTGTGCGAAATTGTGTTACCTTAACTTTTATTTCTTTTTTATTTTTGAGGTCGACAAAAGCGGGGCTCTTGCTCCTACGTACCCTCCATCGAAGAGGAAATCAGACCTACGTAGTTCTTTTTTAAGAGTGAATCAAGCGATTCTTTTTACTTGAAAGGTGATTATTTTAAGGCGTTGGACCTTAAAAATGATCCATTTACTTGATAAGGAAAACTGAAATGATAAACTTTCAAACCCTTTTTAGTGACCTTTTTGTGGACGAGCTTGACTAGGCGAGTTGATTTTAGCCTTAGTTTCACTTTAGTTATTAGTCAATTCGATTAAGAATGAAAAATTCCAAAGAGAAAACGTCCGATCGATTTTTTCGCTTCATTTTACTAAAAGGTATTTTTTTAATATTATATTATTATTTTACCTCTTTTTTGATTTCCAACGTGGTTACGGCACGACCGAACGGTCAGAATTCATTTTAACAGAAATTAACGGATATTACAAATCAAATGATCGGTGAAAATTTATTTTATTTTTTGATTAGGCGAGAAATGACTTAAATAAATGACTGAAGCACGTCAAAAGGGGGTACGGAAAGTAAATGAAAACGAGAATAAAAATACATGAAACAAAATGGGGACCACCACGGGTACATAGAATGAATTGAAAAGCTCGGTTTGGGGTACTTACCAGTTGAAGACCGAAGAAAACTATGAACGAACGATGGATGTCGAAGAACAGTTGAAAACCTTCACGTAATTACTCACGGAAACGTTACGGAAGCGCCTCGGCTTGGATTTTCTTCACGGAAACAATTTTCCTCAGCAAATTTAAGAGAATACAAAGTGCCAAGAAGGCTAAACCCTTTCCCTCTTCATTCCTCCCCCTATTTATAGCAAATTAGGGGATGAGGTACCCCTTTTTTACTAAATGCACCCCCTATACCTTTTTTGGTAATTCTTTTTCCGTAACGTTACGAAACTTTACGAATTTCGTAAAGATACTTATTTTGTTTCCGTAAGGTTACAAATCCTTATGGATCATGTATTTACTCCTTTTTTAGCTTTCGAAGAAGTTATGGAAACTCACGGATTGCGCAACAACACCTCCTTTTGGTTTCCGTCCCATTACGGAATTTCATGGATCGCGTAAACCTGCTTCCCTTTGATTTCCGGCGTGTCTTGGGACTTACATATCATGCAACAAAGGGTGCCAAGTATTTTGAAGCGGCCAATCAAAGGTTGCATATCATCAAGTAATAATCCCCGGACGAAATTAAGGTATGACAATAATAATAATAAATAAATAAATAATGGTCATAACAATGATCAATCGCCTTTGTGACACTCTCTATCAGGTTTCTTCCTCGATCATTGTTCTGCTGAGCTGCATCCAGTTGCAAGACCCTTCTATGCCATCAACAAAAGTTGTTGCATGACATGATGATTATATGTGTCGTTAGGTAAAACTCTCATGTCCAACAATCTCTACATGGACACTAGCATCATCTTGAATCAATCTTACATAAATATTTAACAATACAATTAGTAATTTTTTTCATTAAAAATGAAAACAAAATGATGACAAAATTGTTTATATTACCTTATCACCACCAGGCTAGGGCTAAGACTGAGGTTGTGGCTGTTGCAAAATACGTATAGGATTACATGGTGCCTCTCCCTCTTGTGGGGGAATCAGATATGTATGTGAATGCTCATAATATCAAGGCATGTAGTCTGTAGCGTAGACCCATGGAGCCTTATGTGCACAACCTTGCCCAATGGCACCACATGCAGCTCTCACTCGTCCCATGCCTGACTACACTTCTCATATACGGGATGGTGGGGTGATGGCAAAGGAATCCTCTCTATGTACCCAAAAAGCCTCAAAATAAACACAATCAAAGTACAATTTTGTTGTGTTCCTCAACCCAAAATACAATGGAATCAAACTTCTATTGTGCTAAAAAAATACAAAAAAAAAATACAAACTTATCGCCCTAGAGTTGGGCACATAAGGAAAGGGAAAATGGAGAAGGGAAGAAAAATCATAAGGGTTGGATGCAAAAGGAAGGGGGAGGAGAAGGGTTGGGCAGACAGGGAATGAGAGAATTCAGAAGAAAAGGGAAGGGAAACAGTGGGAGGGCAGTTTCATCTTTTCACTAATATTTTAAAAAAAAATGATAATGCCAACAACTATTGTGATAACAGAAATAGTAGTTCCCTCATACTAGAGTCCAAAATAACAAAATTCTATTCTTGGACTTGGAAATGGGTAAAAAATAAAATTATGTATATAAATATTCTATATTATCAATTTGTCGTTTATGTTTACCTATGAGAATTCCATTCTTGAGAAGATGTCGTAAAAAAATGACGTAATTTTACTTTGTATTGTGGTATATAAGAAGGTTCACTATTCCAAAACCCTAGAAATCCTTTTGAAGTAAAAAAAAATATCCATAATCTAAATTATATATTTGAAGTTGTAGTTAAAAACATGTTGAAATCTCACATTCATATATTAGGACATGCTTGATGTATGTTGAGAAATAAAACAAGCAGAATTACATGATTCAAGAAGTTAGTCATGATACAATTTTCTTTTTCTTTTTTGTATATTAGTTTATGGTTGATGTATAAGAAGCAAATTTGGAAGTATACAGCAAGGGGGATGTTGTTGGTATCAACCTAATGGCTTGTTAATTGTTCTTTATTTACAATCGACATTTATGAAACTTGATCAGATTAACAATTATTGTTGAAGAGTATTCTAGATGAAATAAGTTCTTTTTTTTCTTTCTTTGAATAA
Source organism: Glycine max (assembly GCF_000004515.6). NCBI lineage: Eukaryota > Viridiplantae > Streptophyta > Magnoliopsida > Fabales > Fabaceae > Glycine > Glycine max. The sequence continues at coordinate 22,718,160 of NC_038254.2, forward strand.
AAAATATTTAGACTTTGTCAAATATGTTAGTGTTTTTTTATTCTATTTTATGTAGGTTGAATTTCAAAAAATGCAGTCAAATCCGAAAATTGATTTAAATTTAAAATGCATTACAATCTTAATAGAACTAATACAAGCTCACCTTTCACTGACGAAAATTATTCGTGTTAGATGGCGTTAGATGGTTACCTGATTAGGAGCCTGCTTGGATCCAAGACTAAAAATGTTCTTGAGAGCTTCTCTACTAGAAAAAGGTTTATATTTGTGAAGCACTTTTCTTTTAGTAGCACACAGGATTAAGTGACATATCTATGCACCGAGCACCCGCAATATTTTATTATTCAATAATCAAATAAGAGGCTCTCAATGTTCTACAGCATGCGTCATTGCAAAATGTATAATTGAAATACCAAATTTTATCATCAAAGCAAAATGTGTAGAATGACCACATCTTAATTTACAACAATCAAAACTTGAAGAATGAAAGCATCGTGAGTGTCACTCCTCAGAAATTGCCTCAAGTAACTTCTGGGTGCCTTCACTCACCTGCACATTCTCCATCTTCAATCGTCGTAGCATAGCTGAACTGATCCTACCCGTAGCTGCATAAGTTCTGGTCAAGGATTCAAATACCTCCACCCCTGGAGATTCCATAGACTTCTTCAAGATCTCTAGAAATTCTTCTGCACCATCAACATCCTTCTCTTGCTCAAAATTCCTCATCATGATATCGATGATCTTTGATTATGGAACCCACTTCTCACCATTCCATCTACCCATTGATATTGCTTCGTCTAGACAATCCACTGTTGACTTAAAGTTTCCTTTTTGCAAATAGTAATCCATAAAGATTTCCAAGGTTTTTCCATTAGGCTTGGCACCCCTCCTCCGAGCATGCTCCTTGAGCTCTTCAGCCTTCTCCAGCATATCTAATTTTGCATATGCCCTTATCAAAACATTCACAACTCGAATATCATAAGTGGGGCAGCCACATTCCTACTCCTAGAAACATTTTTCTTCACCTAGGAGATCTTTTGATGCAATCCTACCCCCCAAGGGCATTGGATAGAAGACTCCAAGAAGATTGGGCCAGAGATGCAGGAGAAGGTCTAAGGGTTCTCATGAGCCTTAGGGTAAAATTTGAGCTCATGGGCTAAGTATGAGCCCACTTATCTTTGTAAATATTAGAATAGGTTTTCCTTCTTTTAGTTATTGTATTTTGGTCATTTTTAGGTTTATATCACCCTACCCTACAAGTTTAGGGTACCCTAGTAGTATAGGATTTTAGCCTTGAATTTCAGGGCATTTTGAGTAGTTTTTGTAGTAGGGACTTTTTTTGTATTTTCATGTATTTTGGCATGTGGTGAACTTAGCTATTGGAGGGGTGTGAGTATCTCCCCTCTAGCTTCTCAAGGAAGTTTTCTTCCTTGCTTCCCAAGGAACCTACCTTCCTTGCTTCTCAATGAAGCTTCCCATTGTATTTTGTGTATTTTGGCATAGGAGTGAGCTTAGCTATTAGAGGGGTGTAAGTAGCCCCCCTCTAGCTTCTCAAGGAAGCTTTCTTCCTCTAGCTTCCCAAGGAAGCTTCCCATGTGCTAGGCTATAAATAGAAACATGTATAACACTTGTCATAACTTTGATGAATAAGAAACTTGTGAGACACACTTCAAAGTTCAACCTCTCTCCCTATTCTCCTTCAGTTTCCACGCCCCCTTCCTCTCTCATTCTTTTCCTCCATTGAAGCTTCCTCTCTAACCTTCTTATCCAAGGCACTCTCTTGGTGGTGAAGCTTCTCCTTTCATGGCTTATTCTCTAGTGGATGACACCTCCTCTCACCTCTTTTCCTTTATCTTCCACTGCAACTCTATGGCTGAAAATCACCATTGAATGACCTTATTGAAGCTCAAAGATCCAGCCTCCATAAAAGCTTCTCAAGCAAGCTTCCATCATCTTTCGAGTTAACCAACACCCGAATCATGTTCAGGTAGCTTATGTTTGCAGTTTTAGGAAATGCTAGCCTAAGTGAACGCCACACCCTAAAAACCTCATATAAGTTACTTGTTCACCCATAGAATGTAATTAGAAACTGGTAAGCAGTAAGATCTTTGAAAGCATTTCTCTTCTCCAATTCCGTGAGTGCCACTTCATCTCATCATGAACCCTTTCAACACTAGAAATATCATTAACGGCAGCAAGAGCTCTCATCCAAACATTATATGTGTATGAATCCAGCATGATATTGCTAGTCTTCATTTCTTGTATGAGTGATGAAACCTTTTCAGGTTGCCCTACTTTTGTATAGAGCATTATAAGACTATTGTAAGGCATGGAACTTAAAGGAAGGCTAAGCTCCTTCATCTTTTCCATAAAACCTTCTGCCTTTTCAATCATCGGTTCCTTGCAGTAACAGTTTAGAATAGCACCATGACATAGATGATTCTTAGCAGATTCTGGGAGATTAACAAAATAATTTTTAGCAGCAGTAATTCCTCGAGCCTTTGCAAGCAGGTCGAGATGTATAGCATGGTCCCTGACAGTCTTGATCATGTTCCTCTTAGCCATGGTTTCTGATAGTTGTAACATACAAAAAAGAACATTTTTCCACGAATACGAGTTATGAAAAACTATAGTCTATAGCTTGCTAACTACAATATCTCTAGATTTAGTGCTAGCATAGTTTTGTTCCCTACTTGCACGCATAATAAAAAACAACATACCATAGAATGTAAATCACACAAGACAATTCATTATTAAAATTTAAAAGAATTAATAAAAGAGAAACATCAATTTCTTTTCTTTAATAAAAGAATTGGATACTCTCATTTTCTTTAAAAATAAGATGCAAATATTCCTAGTGCTTTGTGCATAAGTATTGTGAATAACTGTGTGTTTGGAGTGAACACCAATCCATCCCTCTTCTTCCTTTTACATTTGCTGCTTTAAAAAGTGGGATTTTACATTTACAAGGCTCCAAATGAGTTTACAAACACACCTTAAGTTGCCAATAATTAGTATCAATAATTCACTACTACCTTTTTGATAGCCTTTGATGCATCCATCGACAACCATAACAAGTGTTAATTCAAAATTCTAGGCTTATAGAAACACCTATATCAATTACTTAAAAAGTTGAACAACAACAACAACAACAACAACAACAACAACAACAACAATAATAATAATTCCTACTACATTGCATACCAAATCCAAAGTCATACATTAGGAAGAAAAAAAAAGATTAAACATGTTTTTATTCCATTCAAATAGCATCATGTTCGCTTTTCCCTCAAAATACAATTATTTCTTTAATTTTTTTATCTATGGAAATGTGTTGTGTGTAATTTCTAAGGTTTTAAATCCTGGTTGTCGTTTCATCTATGATCCTTGATGTTACGAAAAATTGCAGTCATAAGCAGCCAATGTGATCACAATTGAGGCCAGTGGCAATGCAGTCGTGAAACCTTGTTGCCACCAAAATCACATTCATAGACCATTTTTTAAAACCTTGGTGATTCTTATTTTCATAAATTAGAGACTATAATGAGACAATTTTTGGTGAAGGACAAAGACTAGTCGGACTACACCCAATACATTTCCATTACCAAGGGACTACAAAGAGACAATTTCATTTTGAGAAACTAATAGTGAACATTTCAGTATTTATTATAGGAACTAGAAACATGTTTAACCCAAAAAAGTAGTTTAATAAGAAAAAGAAATAAAAAGTTAAAATGAGTAGGATCTTCTAAATAGTGAAATTTCAACAGAATGTAGAAATGGTTTTGAACTTTGAACCTAAAAGAGTGAAAGATGCATATGAATGAATGATAAGTGTGACCTTAAGAGCAAGTTGATAGAGCTTGCGATCATCAAGCTTCTTGAGTGTGTCATTGACCTCCCATTTGCGCCTCCTCCAAGTACTTCTTCGACCGCTTCACCACGCTCTTGTGGCGCCCGTACCGTTGCATCAACATTCATCATGATAAGTGTGACACATTTTTTTTCTCATAATCGTGCTACTCACTCGTTAATCCCGCAGATTGGAATTGTTCGCGCTCAGAGAAACCAAGCCCAAAACCTTAACAACTTCACGCATGATGAACAAGAAGAATAGATTGGGCTGTTAGACAAGTGGCCTCAGATATCTCTAAGAAGGGGGGGTTGAATTAAGATATCAAAGACTATTCCCCAATTAAAATTTTAACTCTCTTCTTGAATTAATAATTTACCCTTAATATGAATTACTCAAAAGATAATTCAAAGTAAACTTCTTTAAAGAAAAAGATAAATGACAATAAATAAAAGAAGTTTAAGGGAAAAGAGAATGCAAACTCAGTTTTTATACTGGTTCGACCATGCCCTGTGCCTATGTCCAATCCCCAAGCAACCCGCTTGAGATTTCCATTATCTTGTAAAATGTCATTTACAAAGTCTGAACCACACAGGGTCAACCCTTCCCTTGTGTTCAGAATTCCTTACAACTCAAGAGACCCTCGGTCCCTTAATCAATTTCTTTGAATGAGAAGAAGAAAAAGAATTCTCTCTTTAAGAGAAAGATATAACAATTGAAGATCATTCAAAATTCCTTATTGAATTTGCAAGTGCTTGGCCAAGGAATATTTTAGAGGATAAGACAATTTAGTTTTTGAGAGGATGAGACTCTTTGTACAACAAAAGCTCTGAGACATTTTGTGTCTCATGTCACCTATATATAGGCCTTTGATAGCCATTCAAAAACATTTGAATAGATGTGACTGTTGGGAGTTATTTTTGAAAATTCCTTACTGGTAATTGATTACCAAAATGGTGTAATCGATTACATAGTTATTTTTCTGAAGAGCTGTAACTCTTCAGACTTGAAATTTGAATTTTAAGTTCTGGTAATCGATTACACACAAGCTATAATCGATTACATGCTTTGAAATTTAAATTCAAATTTCTAAAGACTGTTATAAAACGTTTAAAACTTCTGGTAATCGATTACAAGTCTTGTGTAATCGATTACATGCTTTTAAAATCAAATTCAAAATTTTAAGAACATTTTAGAAACTACTTTGGCCACTGGTAATCAATTACATCATTTGGTAATCAATTACCAGAGAGTAAATACCATATTTTTGAAATTTTGAAAAGCTTTTTGGAAAATGTCCTTTGGCCAAACCTTTTGCATCATCAAGTAAAGAATGTTGTCCAAGACTCTAAGGACTAACTTCATCATTTATCTTGAATTTCTGAGTCCTTGACTTGAATTAAACTTGAGAAGCGATTATCTTGTGGCATCATCAAAACTTCATATTAAGTATGCTTTTATAATCTCCCTTTTTTTATGATGACAATAACCTGAAATCAAGATAAACTATATACAATTGATAAAGCGTGCTCACAACACTTACTCCTCCTTAAGCTTGGAATTTATGCCTAAAGGTTTATGATTTCTACCCTTGTTCTCTCCCCCTTTGGCAACATCAAAAAGCCAAAATCGTCTAGAAGGAGCGAAGGCAACATCAAAACCATATCAAATGTCATCCATAGACTAAATGAATCCATAAAATAAACCAAACAAGTCTTAATGAACCAAAACAAAGTCTAAAATTATCCAAACACAAAGCAAAACATAATTATAAATAACCAAGATAGCCATAATCAAAGTACTAAAGCAATAAAATCAAAAATACAAGGCTAAGGAAATTATAGAAACTAGGAAAATAGAAACTAAGAGTCGGCCGATGGATCGAAGCAACGCCTAATGAAGCTCATATCATCTTGGAGACGAGTGATCCTCGTATCCATCCCATCAAAGCATTCATCCATGGCATCAAGGCGAGTATCCAATGCATCAAATCGTTCACCTACAAAAGCTCGAAGACCACGGAGTTCTGTGAGGACTTCGGTCAGAAGAGAAGAGGAATCAGCCCTTTATGGTGGAGGAGATGGGGTACGTTTGCCAGAAATAAGCGGAGGCAAGTCTTGTTTACGAACCCACTGACCATCAACATCTTTTCAGTAACCAAAGGAGGTAACCGCACCAGCACCAATAGAGAAAGATCGTTTGACCTTGACAAATGGTTCATCATCTAAAGGAATATTGAAATAATGAAGAAAAAGAGTGACAAGGTGAGGATAATGGAGAGGTGCATTGGCCGGTAATGCCTTATGCATCCAGTACCAAACTAAATGGGCCCAGTCGATCTGACAATCGGTCTGAAAAGCCCACATCAGAATCAAATCCTCCTTAGAGACTTGAGCAAGGTTTGAGGATCGTGGAAGCAAAATACGAACAATGATATAATGCATGATGCGACAATCAAAAGTTAATGACCCAGCAAGTAATCTATGGGTCATGTCAGCCTGGTCATTGCAGACCATGCGGCGAGCATCATGACTAGAATAATCAAATTTCCAGTCATCAACAATGGTGCCCTCAAAAGGAACACCTTGATTGGGCAGTTTTGTCAAGGAAAAGAACAAGGACTGATCAATAATAATTGGAATACTATGCACCTCAGAATAAATAATACCATCCTAAATTTTCAAGTTATTTTAGAAGACTCTAACTAATTCAGGAAAGTAAGGCAGTTTCAGAGACATAAACTCAGTCAAAGCAGAATTTTGAAACACTTGGTAACAATCAAATGTTTCGCCATCAAAAAAATCAAGATCAAGGTACTTAGGGTCTAGAATGATTCTATTGCAAAATTGAGAATAGTACCTTTGGCGTTGATCATCTGAAGAAAACAATGTAGATGATCGAGGAGATGAAAGGGAGGGAGGAATTGGTGCGGGTGGGTCTCCAAAAGTTCCTTGGCGGCGGTGGCCAGCAGAGGTGGTGGTGGAGGAAGATCCATTGCGCTTCTTTGATGATTCTGCCATTTGAAGATGTTGCAACAAATTTTGATCGGTGGGTTTCAAAGAGAATTGAAATGATGAAGATTGGCCTTTGTTTGAAGTGATTTGGTGAAGAAATGAGGAAGATACGAGAATTTGAAGTTATAGGAAGAGCTTGTGCCGCCACTTGAATGGAGGTTAGGGTCTGTGCAAGATACTCTGCAGAAATGTGCCTATTTATAGAAGAAGATGCCTTGTAATTGATTACAAGCCATTGTAATCAATTATAGGAGTATCCTGTAGCATATGCATCTTGCTGGTAATCGATTACAGCCCTGGTGTTCTAATGTAATCGATTACAGGGAATGGTAATCAATTACCAGTCCCTTAAAGAAGGCTTTTTCACTAAAAGCTAACTATTTCTAAGTCAAATATACATCTAACTATAATAATCAACCACAATCAACAACATTCAAATCAACAAGCATAATCAAACATATTCAATCACAAACATAATCAAAACACATTCATCCAACAATTATTAATCACACACAAATCTAATAAAATTAAAAATCAACTAACTATACATAATAATTTCTATTCCTATTAAAAATATTCAAATAAAGATAATGACAAACAATTATTTATATGACAAATAATAACTAATATAAATATTAATAACACATAAGCATCTAGACTCATAGACAATCCTAGTGATCATAAGGAGGATAAACTCATTTGAGTTACCTATTGTCTATATCATTGATATCCAGAAGACCTAATTCTCTCTTAATTGCAAAGAATGTTTCTTTAGGGAGAGGTTTTGTAAAGATATCAACAAGCTGATTCTTTGTATCAACAAATTCTACAACACAATCTCCCTTTTGAACATGATCTCTCAAGAAATGATGTCTTATTTATTTGTGTTTGGTTCTTGAGTGCTAAATAGGGTTCTTAGATAGGTTTATAGCACTCGTGTTATCACATCTTATAGGAATATGGTCAAGTAATATTCCATAATCAAAAAGTTGTTGCTTCATCCAAAGAATTTGGGCACAACAACTGCCAGCAAAAATGTATTTTGCTTCTACAGTAGATAAAGCAACACTATTATGTTTCTTACTATGCCAAGAAACTAGAGCAGATCCAATGAAATGAAAAGTTCCACCGGTGCTCTTTCTATTAGTTTTAGAACTGGTAAAGTCAGAATTAGAATATCCTATTAAATTGCATGTAGAATTTTTAGGATACCATAAACCTATATTCATAGTGCCTAACAGATATCTTATAATTCGCTTAACGACACTAAGATGTGATTGTTTGGGATTTGATTGAAATCTAGCACACATACACACACTAAACATAATATCTAGTCTGCTAGCAGATAAATAAAGAAGTGATCCGATCATACCTCGATATTTCTTAACGCCTATTGACTAACCGGTTTCATCTTTATCTAGATAGCAAGCAGTACTCATTGGTGTAGCCATATGCTTAGCATTCTCCATCCCAAATCCGTGAATCAATTCCTTGCAATACATTGATTGATTGACAAATATTCCATTCTTGGTTTGCTTGATTTGTAACCCAAGAAAGAAATTAAGTTCTCCCATCATTGATATTTCAAACTCACTATGCATGTCTTGAGAGAATTCTTTGCATAAAGAGTCATTAGTGGATCCAAAGATAATATCATCAACATAGAGTTGAACTAATAAAATATCATTTAATTTCTTCTTAATGAAGAGAGTAGTATCCACTTTACCTCTAGAGAAATCCTTTTCTAAAAGGAACTTACTTAGACGCTCATACCAAGCCTTAGGGGTTTGCTTTAAGCCATATAAAACCTTTTTCAATTTGAAGACATGACTAGGCTTATCTGAGTTTTCAAATCCAGGGGGTTGATCTACATATACTTCCTCTTGGATAAAGCCATTCAAAAATGCACTCTTCACATCCATTTGATAAAGTTTAAAGTCCATAATGGATGCATAGGCTAATAACATTCTTATGGCTTCTAATCTAGCAACATGAGCATATGTTTCCTCATAGTCTATCCCCTTTTCCTGATTCTATCCTTTGGCTACTAACCTAGCCTTATTTCTAATAACTATGCCATTTTCATCTAACTTGTTTCTAAATACCCATTTTGTTCCAATAACTGGGTAATTTTCAGGTTTCTCAACTGACTCCCAAACATTGTTTCTTTCAAATTGGTTTAACTCTTCCTGCATAGCTATTATCCAATGTTCATCAATTATGACTTCTATCAAATTCTTAGGTTCAATCATAGAAACAAAAGCCATATTATTGCATATATCTTTAAGAGAATGTCTAGTGGTTACCCCTTTTGATATATCATCAATGATGTTGTCAAGAGGATGATATCTAGAAGCTCTCCATTCTCTTGGAAGATTATCATTTGTTTTGATTTCATCAATTTGATAATCTTCATTGTTTCCATCTCCTTTTCCTTTGTGATTTTCTCCATGAATATGCATTTCTTCTAATGATTCTGAAATATCATCTAGTACATCTTTTCTTGGCAAAATAGCATTAGATTCATCAAAAGAAACATGAATGGATTCTTCAATAATCATGGTTCTTTTATTATATATTCTAAATGCTTTACTTTGCAACGAATAACCAAGAAAAATGCCTTCATCAGATTTAGCATCAAACTTTCCTAAATTATCTTTACCATTATTTAGCACAAAACATTTACATCCAAAAACATGAAGATGTGAAATGTTAGGTTTTCTTCCATTATATAACTCATATGGTGTTTTCTTCAAGATTGGTCTTATTAAAGCCCTATTCATGATATAACATGCAGTATTTACGGCTTCAGCCCAAAAATATTTTGGAAGAAAAGTATCATTTAGTAAAGTTCTAGCAATTTCTTCTAAGGATCTATTTTTCCTATCAACAACTCCATTTTGTTGAGGAGTTATGGGTGGAGAAAAATTATGCTCAATGCCATGTTCATCACAAAATAATTCAAAATATTTGTTTTCAAATTCACCCCCATGATCACTCCTGATAAATGCAATTTTAAGATTTTTCTTATTTTGAATAACTTTGGCAAGTTTCTTGAATGCATGAAATGCATCACTTTTATGAGTAATAAATGATGTTCATGTATATCTAGAGTAATCATCAACAATAACAAGAGCATAATAATTCCCTCCAAAACTCATAGTTCTAGAAGGGCCAAATAGATCCATATGCAGCAATTGTAAGGGTTGAGTTGCTGAAATAATATTCTTAGATTTAAATGAAACCCTTAACTTGTTTTCCTTTCTGACATGCATCACATAATCTATCTTTTTCAAATTTGAGTCTTGGTAAACCAATAACTAAATCTTTTGAAATCAGTTTATTTAAATGTTCCATATTTATGTGGGCAATCCTTTTATGCCATAACCATGGATCATCATCCTTACAGAGAAAACATTGATCATGATTTTGTTTTTGATTTAAATCTATCATGTAAACATTATTTATTCTATAACCTATATGATTTATATTCCTATCATGCTCATTTTCAATAACACATTTATTAGAATCAAATTATACCAGATAGCCTTTATCACATAATTGACTGACATTAAGCAAACTGTGCTTAAGACCTTCAAAAAGTAGAACATTCTCAATGGAGGAAGATGAGTTTGTACCTATTTTTCCAACTCCAAGAATTCTATCTTTATTGTTGTTGCCATAAGTCACATGTCCGCTTTTCTTGGGAGAGATATGAGTGAACTTTGATGCATCTCCCGTCATATGTTTAGAGCATCCGCTATCTATGTACCATTTCTTCTTTAAGGATACCTATATAATCATATTTGAGACTTAGTTACCCAAGCTTTATTGGGTCCTTGTGTGTTAATTTTAACAAGAGATCCTTTTGGGACCCATATCATTTTAATATTGTTACTATTTTTCTTAAAGTAGCATGTAGAAGTACCATGCCCTTTCTTTCCACAATAAAAACACGTTAAGAAAGGAGAACTATATTTTTGTGTGGATGCAAAGAAATTTTTATAAAATTTTTGTTGTTTATCAGGCTTATATCCTAATCCTGCCTTATCAAGACATATCTTTCCTAATATGACGTCTAAGTTACTTTTACCAATGGCAAATTTTGCAAGAGAGTTTTTCAAATCTTTAATTTCTTCTATGTACTTGTTACAACAATTACATGAATTAGATATTTCTATATTATCATGCATGGTAGAAGAATGAATTGTATCATTTGATCTTAGAGTTATAACATCAATTTTGAGATTTTCTAATTCTTTATTTAATTTTAAAACTTCTTTTTCTAAGTTTGAAATTGTTTTCTTAGAAGATGAAACTATTTTCGCAAGTTTAATTGATTCTTTATGCAAATCAGCAAATGCATCTTGTAATTCATCAAATGAAATGGATAAGTTGTTATCAGAAGATGTTACCTCTTCATCGCTTTCATAACTCTTGGCCATTAGACTCAAGTTTACAACTTCGTTTTCTGAATCATCAGATGAGTCCATCTCATTGTCATCCCATGTAATATAGGTCTTCTTTGCCTTCTTTTCATTAAAAGCTTTCTTTTTAGATTTCTCTATTCTTTTCTTGAAGATTAGGCAATCAACCCTCAGATGTCCAGGTTGATTGCATTCATAACATCTTAGAGTAGAGGATGAATCTTCTTCCCTTTTCTTTGGTTTAAAGTTTGACCTTCTTTGATTTCCTCTTACTCTCAAGAATTTGGTGAATCTTTTTACAAATAGACTAAGATCATCATCTTTGTATATTTCAATTGAGTCCTCCTTATCACTCTCTTCTTGGATTGAAGATGAAGCTTTAAGAGAGATTCCTTTCTTCTTCTTATCATTTTCTTCATGTTGATTCAATCTCATCAATTCCATTTCATGTTCCTGTAACTTTCCAAACAAAGTGACAAGAGACATGTTAGATAGATCTCGTGATTTATTAATGGTTGTTACCTTGGGTTGTCATTCCCTGCTTAAGCATCTCAAAACTTTATTTATAAGATCTTCATTTGGAAAGATTTTTCCTAAAAATGCAAGATGATTAATTATATGAGTGAACCTCTTTTGCATGTCTTGTATGCTTTCATTTGGATTCATTCTAAATAATTCATATTCATAAGTCAATGTATTTATCCTAGATCTTTTTACATCTATTGTACCTTCATGTGTTACTTGTAGGGTATCCCACATATCTTTTGCACTTTTACAATTTGATACCCTAAAGTACTCATGCATTCCTATAGCAAATGTAATTATATTTTTGGCTTTTAAATTGTATTGAACTAATCTCTTTTCTTCCTCACTCCATTCTTCCCTAGGCTTTTGTATGGTTGTATTTGCTGCCACCATAGTGGGAATGTAAGACCCAATTTCTATTGCTTCCCAGATATTTAGATCTATTGCCTCTATAAAAATTTGCATGCAGGTTTTCCAATAATGGTAACCCACGCCATTAAAAATAGGAGGCCTATTTATAGAATTCCCTTCGGGAAATAAATAATTTGATGAGGCCATTATTCTTGAAGCTTCTAAACTTTATACAAGAATGAAGCTCTGATACCACTTGTTAGACAAGTGGCCTCAGATATCTTTAAGAAGGGGGGGTTGAATTAAGATATCAAAGATTATTCCCCAATTAAAGTTTTAACTCTCTTCTTGAATTAACAATTTACCCTTGATATGAATTACTCAAAACATAATTCAAAGTAAACTTCTTTAAAGCAAAAGATAAATGACAATAAATAAAAGAAGTTTAAGGGAAGAGAGAATGCAAACTCAGTTTTTATACTGGTTCGGCCACGTCCTGTGCCTACATTCAGTCCACAAGCAACCCACTTGAGATTTTCACTATCTTGTAAAATGCCTTTTACAAAGTCCAAACCACACAAGGACAACCCTTCCCTTGTGTTCAGAATTCCTTACAACTCAAGAGACCCTTGGTCCCTTAATCAATTTCTTTGAATGAGAAGAAGAAGAAGAAGAATTCTCTCTTTAAGAGAAAGATATAACAATTGAAGATCACTCAAGATTTCTTATTGAATTTGCAAGTTCTTGTCCAAGGAATATTTTAGAGGATAAGACAATTTAGTTTCTGAGAGGATGAGACTCTTTGTACAGCAAAAACTCTGAGAAATTTCGTGTCCCAAGTCACCTATATATAGGCCTTTGATGGCCATTCAAAAACATTTGAATAGATGTGACTGTTGGAAGTTATTTTTGAAAATTCCTTACGGGTAATCGATTATACAATTATTTTTCTGAAGAGTTGTGACTCTTCAGACTTGAAATTTGAATTTTAAGTTCTGGTAATCGATTACACACAAGTTGTAATCGATTATAGGCTTTGAAATTTAAATTCAAATTTCTAAAGACTGTTAGAAAATGTTTAAAACTTCTGGTAATCAATTACAAGTCTTGTGTAATCGATTACATGCTTTTAAAATCAAATTCAAAATTTTAATAACATTTCAGAAACTACTTTGGCCACTGGTAATCGATTACATCCTCTGATAATCGATTAACAGAGAGTAAATACCATATTTTTGAAATTTCAAAAAGCTTTTTGAAAAATGTCCTTTGGCCAAACCTTTTGCATCATCAAGTAAAGAATGTTGTTCAAGACTCTATCATTTATCTTGAATTTTTGAGTCTTTGACTTGAATTAAACTTGAGAAGCACTTATCTTGTGACATCATCAAAACTTCATATTAAGTATGCTTTTACATTGGCTCGCGGGCTCAAGACCCAAAATGGGTGGTGGTTCTCTTCTTATGGGCTTCCTTCCTGGCCACATTTGGACATTTGTGGACATGTTTGGGAATTGATATTGGTCCCTACCTCATTGTTATTGATTCCTACCACTTTTTGAAAATGTGATGAAAAGGCATTCTTGTTCCTTTCTAATTTTACCCCTACCTCCCATGCTTTCAGTTGCAACGGAATCACAATTCTACTGTGTTAGGAACACACGAAATTATATTTCATTGTATTTTTTAAGCCGAAATAAATACTCAACGGAAACATGTTTTCACGTACAAAATCTGAAACATGTTTCTGTTTCAAATTTTATACATGAAAACATGTTTCTGTTGAATATTTTATACACACTTCATATACAAGAATGAAAATACATTTTTGTTGTAGTGCATGGGCGTATAAAATATAAAACAAAAACATGTTTTCATATAAAATCTAAAACGGAAACATGTTTTGATTATAGATTTTGTACACGGTGATACAACAGAACTATGATTATGTGGGAATGACATTTTTAGAAGAAAAAAATTCACCCATGTGGGCGGGACCAATAGCAATATTGCTGAGGCCAATATCAATTCTCGAGATGTTTTAGTTTTAACTCTCTTTTAATACATATTTTATTATTGGTTGAAAATTATTATCAAATAATATAGTTGGTGAGCTTCATTTCATAATTTTTCTCATATTTTTAATAAATTTTAACTAATAATAAAGAATATTAAAAAAAATTATTTACACTCTTCTTTATTGTAACCATATTGACCCACCCAAACTTAATTTGAATGTTATTTTGATATGTAAATTTTCTCCACTCTTCTTGTTATTTAACTGTTTGAAAAATTGCTGTAAAAAATCTGTTTAAAAAAATTAAAAGTTTGAATAAAAACCCAATTTGGTTCCTTAAAGATGTGCAAAAATCGATTTGGTCTCTAAAAAAGAAAAAAAAAATACCAAATAGTCTTTCGAGATTACAGATGCAAGACACTTTCAAGATTTGATATTCTCTATTCAAGTTATATAAGAAGATATAATAATTTTACATTTTGTTCATTCAACAATTCATACTATAATATATAAAACAATATTGTGTTCATCTCTTTATCATAATATTTATTACATTTCATACTTATCTCCCGCTCTCTCTTAATTATAATATATGTTGTATGAATTATTATATAAATAACATTTCTCAAATTTTACATGAGGTATAATGTTGATTTATGTTAACATCCTTTCTTTTCTGTTTTTTCCTTTTATTTATACTAAGATCATATCTAGCCAATAATCAGAAATTAATCCCTTTAAAGAGTAGAGATCATCTCTCCTAACAAAGCATTTTTCATGCACAATTAAGAATTAAACTTCTATAAACACACTCAAATAACTCAACTATTTACTAATTGTGCAAAATTCTGTTGGTTCTAACATCCTTTCTAAGAAAATAAAATTTAACATATTTCACCTCATACTTAGTATGCTATAAAAATGCAGTGAGAGCTATTGCTATAAGTGAGTTTAGGCCAAATTTGAGGGATACATCAAGGCTCAATTTCTCAATAAAAAAAAATCTACAGATACTTTTCCTTTTAAAACTCAAGGTTAAAAAAGAAAAATTCAACTCCTTTTACAACTTTTTCTTTTCCAGTTCACGTTACAACTTTTTTTCTTTTCCATTAAGTAATTGTTTAAAAGTTTATCCAAACTATATCATTTTATGTATGCTTTGGTACTTCGTTAGTTTTCAAATTTTCTAATTCAAACATGTATTACATATTCGTTTTGGTAAAAGTATTCTTAATCCGAAAGAAAAAAAAATCATACATCAGGTTGGTTTCAATGAAATGAGCACAAACTAATTGAAAATATTTTTTTTCAGTGAGAGAAACAGAACTCCACTCTCCCATGGTGAAGCTTAGTCTCATGTTACACTGCGCCCTTGTATACCTAAAAGAGAGAGCACAACCGCGCTTTTATGCATTTATCTGTAAAACTGTGAATAAATATTTAAAAATTTGTCGTTCATACATGGCTGAGGGACAATTATTCCCTATCTATAATTTGTCTGTAGAAATCATTTACTTGCTAATACAAAACCCTATGATTCTCTTTAAAATGTATATCAGATTACAATTTGAAGACGTTGGAAAAAGATCGACACATTGTGATTACAAAAAAGGCCTAAAAATGAAGAGGGAGAACGAATCATTTTCCCAATCAAAACAGATTTGACCGAAGGGACTTGCAAGAGTTTCGGCTCACACTTTCCAACTCAGAATTTTCAGCTGCAACAACTTTCTAGACAATTAGTAACTCATATGGGGTTGGTAAAAAATTAATGACTCGAGACTCCCTCTTCCATCCACGATCACGGAATGACACATTTATTTTGTGAATACCAAACAAGGACACAAATCTCAAATTAGCCTCAGTTCATACTCTCCAGCCATTGTTATGTATCTCACCCATGGAAGAGCCTGATACCCACTTTTCTCAATAATCTTCAAATATCTTACCTACAAATCAAAACATGTACATGGTTGATTAGCACCTTGAGTCAAAACCTCATTTAAACAATAATTCAACAGTATATCATGTGGATATTTATGTTTCATTCAGATTACCTGGTAGTATTTATATTAGTTTCTCATCCATTTATGATGTCAAGTTCTTCCCATTAGTAATTAGTAATTATTATTTACTTTACAATTTAATATTTATCTATAAACATTTTTTGTGAACTCAATATCAATTCAACCGTGAAAAAAATGAATTTCAAAATATTCATCTAGTTCACTAATGGCAACTTCATGCCTAGAGAAATAATCAAAATGACAAGTGAGACACCAATGGGGAAAAGTGTGAGATATAAAATACAGGAAATATTCATCTTTTAATAAGATAGAGATGCATACAGGCATAACAATATTCAGAATATAAGAAGATTGTACATCAGTACACGGAGCAATACCTGTATCCCAGACACAGTAAAATATGGTATCTCAAATTTTACACGTATAGGAGCTTTTCTCTCAGGAGTTGCTTCCTCATCTACTATACTGGGAAGACGAAACTCTGCCCTTAACATGTACTCCTGAAGTATCAAATAAGAGAACCAAATCCATTAACTCACAATCAAATTGTGGCATCAATTATGGATGTTATTCATAGGTACAATGCACTTTCCTAGTTAATTAATACCTTGCCTCCAGGAAATGATCTTATTTTCCAGATTAATGCATCTTTTTCAGGTGCATATGATGCAGATCCCATTGAAGTCCGAACATTTGGATTGGTTGCATCAGCAGGAACAGGCAACTCAATCTCAACATTTGTGGCAGTACTGTAAAATTAAATTCTCTGAGTAGTTGGAGAAGTAAATACATATAGAGTGGTCTAAAATCTAAAGCAGACCACTCATTGAGTCAGTACATAAATTTAAGGTAAGCAGTTCTCTCTCTTTCATGAAGGAAAAATCAAAGGAAAAAGGAACAGATATAAAAGGGAAAAGAAAAAATAACAGCACCTGCGTTCCTTAAATTGGCTCCTAGCTTTTACCATAATCTCAATCCGGCTTTTTGAATGTTTTTCAACTTGTGCTTCCACCCAAACTAAAGGCTTAACCTGCAACCAAAGATCAAAGAATCAACAGACATAGAATTGTTATTTTTTTAGAATGAGTGTAATTATGTAATTCTTATGTTGCCACTCAAACAGAAATATATTTCATATCAAGAGAAGATGTACCTGTGTACTGAGCCTATATGTCATTAAATCAAATGATCCATCAGGAGGGATAAATGAAATCGTCCGATCATTCTCAAATCGGGCCAAACGCACACACCTTTGTCAAGTGCGGCACATAATTTGAGAATTAGTCAAGAATAGACATAAACAAGCTTGTAGAAAGTATATATTTTAATTTGCACACGCAATTATGAATCAGTGAATACAAGGAAGAGAATCAAGCATACATACTGATGAAATTTGATGTCCTCCAAGTCAATTGATTTTCCCTTGGTCGTTCTACCTTGTGCCTCTAATAATACTCTATCATTTAACCCAAGTTTACACTCAGGCATACCACTGCATTGTACAAACCATGGATTGAATAATACTCTAGCACAGAATTCAATAACATTAATAGATATTTCAAAATGAATGTACAGTCTACCTAAATCCAAACCACTATCTGTAAGATTACTTGAAATCAATTTATATAAACTAGCTGTAAGATTACTTGAAATCTCAGAACTGAATATAATAGCATTAGAATTACTGGAAAGGAAAATACAACTTGATTAATCATTCAAAGAGATGAAATGAACAGGCAGAGTTAACATGCCCATCAAATAGGGGGAGGAATAGTAGGAAATTACGAGAGAAGAGAATCAGAACCAATAGGAAGGAAGAACATCCAGATTCATCACATCCTCATACTGGCAATAGCCCCACTAAAATGGAGAACGGGTTGTTAAGGTGTAAAGCTGTAGAAACTCATACTTGAAACAGAGACAAGGAGCAAATATTTGATTGAAGACTTGCTTAGGAAAGAGAGTCAACCCTTTCATATATATAGAAACTCTGTACAAGAGTTTTCCTATAATTAGGGAAAGAACTTAACAAGATCAACAAGATATTCGGCCTAATTACCCTAATCACCAGGACTGGAACACTTTGTAGCTGTTTATAGAATTTTGATTGACCAAAAAGGGTCACCAGGAACAAAGAGGCTGTATGAAGCATGGAGATTTGCAAATAGAAGTCTACACAGATGCAAATTGAGCTGGGAGTACCATAGGATGTTTGCTCATTATTTATTGTACTTTTGATGGGGGGAACCTTGCTACAGGCTTACAGCACAAAATAAGAAAATATGCCAGCAAGGTATAGTGCTTGTAGAGTTTAGAGGGAAAGAAAGGGACAAATAGAGAGGGTGATAGGATGGAATAACTTGAGTAAAGCTGCTTTCTGTATGCAGTACATCATGCATAACATTTATATATACGGACTAAGTGAGTATTGTTTCCTGGGCTAAGAATAAATGGACTGCTACTTCCTAGATACTAGTTCTTATGAACCCTAAATGCAATTAACAAGTTGTGAGAGACACGTGAACCACCTGTGATTATATTGATCCCCCTTAAGCTAAAGCTTAGTAAGCTTTAAGGTTGTTGCAAATAAACCCTTTACAAAATATAGATAAATACAAAATGGGATCCACTACAGAGTAAAGGCAATTGAAAAGGCAACATAGGGATGCTGGAGACATTGGAGAAATGGGCATTGCTGAAAGACAACACAACCAAATGGCAAAAATGATTATTATTATGAATAGTTGGTCGAAAGTATCAGAACTAGAAAACTTCTCCAAATTCACCAAGAACTGAAAACACATCAAATCTTGCAAAGAGATAACATATTAGATCTTAGTATAATGGAAAAATGCAGCTAGCGGAGCCAAACAGAATCAGAGAATTCAATAACAAATGTAGAAATAAGATAAAATACACCAGGCACACGTCCACAAAGCTGGAGTTGACACAACTAGTAATGGGGAGGCAGTTGGAGATTGGAATGACTGAGAATTTATGAAAGAGATCACATAATAGGGGTAATGGAGAATAACTTCTCTGAAGAAGTTCAACGGCACTTGAAGGGTGCCAAAAAAGTAGTCGAAAGTTTGCCGGAAGTTGCTGGAAACGTAACCAAGAGTTGAAGCTTGCCTGAAATATTGTCAGAGAATTTTTCTGGAAGTTTAGCAAAAAAGTTCACTGGCAGTGACAACTTGCTAAAAGAAATTGCCATAAAAGTCACTGGAGAGTGGAGAGTTTGCCAGTGGTGACAACTTGCTTGTAAAGATTGCCATAAAAGCTACTGGAAAGTTTGCCACTGTAAACTTCTACAGCATTGAATTTTCCCTCAAACCAATAGTCTTCCCTGCTCACATTTGGTTCATATGTGTGGTTTTTTAAGGGAGTTCCTTTGTGAGATATTCAGAGAAATCAGAGTGCTCTTTTTAGCTTCTTTTTTTTTTCATTTTTTACCTGTTGAAGGAATTCCTGATTCTCCTATGTTGTATTCTTCTTCAATTTTCACTCTTCATAAAATATGATCTACCCAACCCCCCAAAATCCCCTCAAGATTAAAAAAATGTAAACCATATCACTAACCCAATTAACTAATAGCTCATGTCAATGGCTTGAAACTCTAGTTCTCAGAGAAAGTATAAAGCAAACCTCAGATATGTTCTCATCTTCAATGCCCCAACAACATCAGATCTAATTATTTGTCCATTGCTATTGACAAGTATGTTAACACTCTCCACCACATCCAAGAAAACCTGGAAAAGGAAAAAGAAAAGAACAATATTAATGGGTAGCCTAGACCATGAAACTACAAGTCAAGATGATATTCTAATGCCCACCTCATTTTTCTTGTAGTTTATCCCTTCACTGCGCCAGGATACAGCATTTGTCACAGCCATGGGAGGTCTCTGAGTAACTTCCATCCTATAGGCATCCGTCTTGATAAACTCACTAAGTATCTTTGCCTCGGTGTATTGCGGGTAGCCAAAGTCCATTATTTCATCAAGTAATTCATACTGCAAAGGACATGTGTAATCAGCATTTTACCTAGCAGAATCAATTCAAATCATAAAGAAACTGTGTTCAAAGGCACACTAGTACTTTACCACAACAACGAAGTTATCCCTAAGAGACTCCTCTTCCAATTCTTCAAAATAATGCTTAAACACCTACCTCAGACACAAACCATTCCCATCAATCATTATCACTCCAAATCAAACCAAATTTTCAATTTAAAACCATAACTACAAATAACACTTACGTCAACGATACGATGTAGGAAGAAAAGGAGGCTAGCAGCATTGCAGTTTTGTCTGGTAGCCATCATGAGGAAAACATTGCTATGCTGTATAAACAAGTAGGTCACACCATTATCATACACAACCGGATCTTGAGACTGCGGATCCCCCTGCGACAATTTCAAAACAAAACCTCACTATGCAACAATCCATATTCTCAATCCCAATTGCACCACTATTAACACAAACATCAATAATGCATAAAAAAGAACAAATAAACATCAGAAACAAATTGTTCAAAACAGCACCGGAAACAAAATGAAGATAATTGGAGCTGCACGAGCATAGATAAATGAATAGTCATAATCATCTATTGGAGAAAAGAAGGAATGAACCTCTTTTTCAATGAGTTTGGTGAAGAAGCGTTCGGCTTCGACAGCAGTGACGTCGCCGCGGTAGTCGCGCCAAATGAGGACGCGGCCTTTGATGTCGAGGAGGAACAGAGCAGAGGCTGCCCCCGCCATTGGATCGGATCGGATCGGAATCAGAAAGGGATCGGGATCGGATCGGCGTTGTTGCGAAGAGGGAGAAATGCTAGGGTTCAGGGAGCCATGTTTGAAGCTAAACCATGGCTAGGGTCATCGGGTTTCGGTTACTACTGCAGTTAGGAGGAATTGGAGCTTCGGATTTTGTTTCTTCTGTCTATCGTTGGAAACGTATGTTGGATTCGATTCGGGGCGCGGTGCGGTGGGTTGAAACTCCAGAGCGCGAGTGCGAGGCGTGACCATACGACGCCGTCCCAGCAATAAACAATAAAACAGTAAAGACTAAATTACTAATTTTGTTCCCGCTGAATCTTCTGATTGTTTAATTTAATTCAATTTTGTCTCTTTTCTTAATAGAAAAGAACTAATCTATTCTCTTATTCTTCAAAAATATTCCAATGTTTCCCTTTTCATACCCAATTTAGTCTTTTACTACCAACAACATGACATAAGTCGGAATAACATAGTTGTGAAATCAGTCTAGTCGAAGTAATGGGCTAGCGGTTAAGCGGTGGATCAATAATTAGTCAAATTTGATCCGTCTATATTAAAAAATTCAAAATTATATATGTATCTATTATATATATGTATATAACTAATATTATTTGATTAAGAAAAATTCATCCATAATTTTATATTTCAAAATACAAAATAACAATTAAAATATTAAAGTTGATAACACAAGTCAAGTATATTTGTAATAAAAGAAAGTGTAAATAGCAACTACCTAAATTAAAACACAAGTCTAATTTTTAATAAACAAAATGAACTCAGCTTCCCAATAAACAAAAAGAGTACAAATAAAATTTCTGCACTCTCATTATTGTTTTTTGCACTTCCCGTTATATAATGAAAAGTCCATTATGAAATGCACTTAGCCCATTTCGGAATGCAAAATGAAAAGTGCATAAAACAATAAAAGGAGTACAAGAAGCAACATCCTAAGAGTAGGGTACGTGGATCCAGCCAGATTAGACCCAAATATAAGCTTTCAGTTTGAGAATAAGCAAAAATCCTAATCCCCAATATATATAACCCTCTCTTCCTGTTGCGCCTCATTTTCTCGCTTTGAAACCACTCATCTTCCTCTTCGATCATCATCACTTCACAATGTGGTTGAAGTTCGAACCCTCCTAGGTCGTTGATGTCTTCGTTCGCATTATCAGCGACAAGGTCAGCACGACGAGTTCTGATGGAAGCTTGCTTAAGAAGCTTCTATGGAGGCTCAATGAGGTCCTTCCATGGTGATTTTCAACCATGGAGTTGTAGCGGAAGATAAAGGAGAAGAGGAGAAAGGAGGCGTAATCCACTAGAAAATAAGCCATTGAAGGAGAAGCTTTACCACCAAGAGAGAGCCTTGGATAAGAGGCTTAGAAAGGAAACTTCAATGGAGAAAGAGAATGAGAGAGAGAGAGAAAGTGGTGGGGAAAATTGAAGGAAGCAAGGGAGAGAAGTTGAACTTTGAAGTGTGTCACACAAGTTTCTCATTCATCAAAGTTATCACAAGTGTTACACATGCTTCTGTTTATAGCCTAGGTAGCTTTCTTGAGAAGCAAGTGTTACACCCTCCAATAGCTAAGTTCACCCCATGCCAAAATACATGAAGGAAGAAAGCTTCCTTGAGAAGCTTCCTTGGGAAGCAAGTGTTACACCCCTCCAATAGCTAAGCTCACCCCCCCCCCCCCCCCCCAAATACATGAAAATACAAAAAAAGTCCCTAGTACAAAGACTACTCAAAATGCCTTGAAATACAAGGCTAAAATCCTATACTACTAGGATAGCCTTAACTTGTAGGGTAGGTAGGTTCCCTTAATTTGTAGGATATCCTACAAACTTAAAATGGCTAAAATACAAGGCTCAAAAGAAGAAAAACCTATTCTAATATTTACAAAGAAAAATGAATTCAACCTTGACCCATGAGCTCATAAATCTACCATGAGATTCATGAGAATCCTAGGGTCTTCTTCAGCAACTCTAGCCCAATCCTCTTGCTCATGGCTCTGATGACTGGTCCCTTCCTAGAGAGGATTGCATCAAGTTTCCTTGTAGTGCGGCGATGGTCGAGTCAAGCATGAAGATAAAGAGAAGGGAAGAGTGTGAAGATGAAGGGAAGGGTCGAGAGTCTCGAGCCATCGAGCATGATGATGAGCGTGAAGAAGAGAAGTGACTGAGGTTTTAGGGTTGATTCAAAATGATGTTGTTCTTGAGCGTGACAATTTTTTTTAACATGCACAACCCAATCCGAGTTTTAAAAACCGATCGGTCACTAGGTTCCACAAAACCAATCGGGTTTGGCTGGGTCATCTTGGGCCACATGCATGGACGGTCCAATAACAAAACCAACTCGATTATGCCACCGGATCTCGGTTGGACCCATCCGACAGGTTGGGCCGAACCGGGTTTCACAACTATGGGTAATAACTTATGTTCCTTATTTAGGAGTGTGCAAAACCAAACTAAATCATATGTAAATCATGAAACAAAAAATCTAAAAAACCACATAATTTTTGCAATTTGATTCAATTTTTGGACATTGTTATAAAAAACAAAAAAAAATCAGACAAATTACATATTATAATTATATTAATTTTTATTAACTAATTAATAATAAGTATTAAATAATTTATTATTTTTTTTCTTTATTTTATAATTAAAATATATTTTTTACTTTCAGTGTCTAGCTGAGATTTGGAGGCAAGGGGGATTGCCCAGGGCCCACTATGGCAGGGGCCCCGAAAAAAATCAGTTGTAATTTTTCAAAACAAAATTAATTCTACCATTTTACATTAGCTTTTTTTTTACTGAAAAAAAAATAAAATCATACCTTTTTATATTAGTTTTTTAGCTTCTCTTCCCCTGTGAAATCTTTAATTAGTTAACCACAAATTTCAAAAATGTTAACTGATTAGTTTCCCCCCAAAACATTAAAGGAACTTCCACATTTTCTAAATTTGTGGCAACTGATACAATTTCTTTTAAACAAAATTGCATTTTTGGTTTCCTTAGTTGTCTCCAATTTCGATTTTAGTCTCCCTTTAAATTTATTCACGAACTTAGCCCCTCAATTGTGTCAAATCCTGTAAATGTGGTTTCCAAGTTCAAATTTAAACGTTGACTGTTACAAAGAAACGTTGACTATCACGTGTCACATTCTAATTGGATGACAAACAGAAAAATGTTAGAGTTGGTTCTTCAGCGCACCTTTTCATGTCCAATCAGAATGTGACACGTGGCCGTCAACATTTTTTGTAATAGTCAATGTTCAAATTTGGACTTGGGGACCACATTTACAGGATTTGACATAATTGGAGAACTAAATTCGTGAATAAATTTAAAGGGGGACTAAAATCGAAATTAAAGACAATTAGGGGAAGCAAAAATGTAATTTTACCTTTCTTTTAATATGAAAGACATGAAAATTGGAAGATGGTTACACTAAATTGCTTTACTTACTGATATTATCATATTGCTATTGGAAGAAATTAGGCAAAATTGCAAATTTGGTCCCCCAGTTTATCTCCAGTTTCGGATTTGGTCTTCCAGTAATTTAATTCACAAATTTGGTCCCCTATTTTGTAAAATCGTATAATGTTGGTCCCCCAAGCCACAATTAGACGTTGATCGTTAACAAGTGATGCCGACTACCACGTGTCATGTTCTTATTGGATGATGACGGTCATGTGTCATGTTCTGATTGGATGTCAACTCCATGAAAAATGAAATGAATTATTGTTTTCATTGACCAATCAGAACATGACACATGACAGTCATCATCCAATAAGAATATGACACATGACAGTCAACATCACTTGTTAACGATCAACGTCTAATTGTGGCTTGGGGGACCAACATTATACGATTTTACAAAATAGGGGACCAAATTTGTGAATTAAATTACTGGGAGACCAAATCCAAAACTGGAGATAAACTGAGGGACCAAAAATACAATTTTGTCAAGAAATTATTGATTAGTCATATACTATTATAAGGCAATGAGAGACCTTTCTACATTGCACTTTGAAACTTCCTTTCTACTACACTTGTGAATTTGTGATTTATTTTGTTTTAAAAAATCAATAACGTTTATAAACAAATTATTTATAGGATTACTGAATTAGGAATTTAGGATAAATATTAAGTTAAGTCTAATATAAGTTAGGTTATAATTGGAAACAGGCCTTCTCAACTTTTTCAATCTTAGATATTAGACCCTTTTTTTCATTAGTTAAAATAAAAGGGAAAAAAAGTTTTAACATTAAATAAGAAGGATATTTACAAAATTAAGGGTGAAAATGAATTCAGTTTTTCTGTAAAAAAAAATTTCACACAAGTTTTTTTTTTTTTTGTAAACTATTGATGCTTAGCTTATTGAACATTTGTTTATATTTATAGTTAAATTAATTATTTAAATGAGTCAAATTCATATGAGTATTTATTGAATGTTAAATTAGTAAACATATTTTCATTTAAGAAATTGATAGAAAAAAAAATAACTAAAATGTAAATAAGTAAATTCAGATTTTAATCGAATCAAATTCAAACTTTAACTCATTTAAAATATATTAATCAAACTTCAACAATTTTTTGGAAAGTGACGTGAGAATTTGAGAGAAAATATTTTGCCGATAATAAAAATAGCAGATGAGTTTATTGAAGAAAAAATATAATCCATTTTTTTGAAGATTTGTTAAAATCTTATTCACATAATGTAATAAGATGTATTAATTTTTTTTTATTGAAATTACATGTTTATCTTTTTATAGAATATATATTTAAATTTTAAAATGAAAAATACTAAAAATTATGAAAAGATTTTTCATCAAAACACATGAATTGTGTATTATGTCAAATTTTACTTTTTTTTTTAATTTTCTTAATTATTTAATTAATGTTTGCTTTTTTTAAAAATTCCAACCGTTGAATGTTATTTGTGGGCTATTGATATCGGTATTTGTTATATATAAGTGGTCATATCTATTGTTTTCTCCAAGACCCACAGAATATCAGACCCGACCTATTTACTTTTATATGTTAAAAAATGATATACTAATATTGCTAACAATAATGTTAAATATCAAGTAATGCATAAATTATTATTATATTACAAAAGAGTTGATGATATCATTTTATATTAATACTAAATAAAAGTAAAAATAATAATTTTAACTAAAATATGTTAAAAAGATTTAACAAAAAAAATTCATTTTATAAATAATAGCATAATGTTATGAAAGTTTAGTTAATAGATTTTAAATTATTATAATATATTAAACAACTAAAAATTGCTAAATCGAACAAAATCAAACTGCAAAAGATTGATTTGGTTTGGTTTGAATTTAGTGTTATATTTAAACGAACAAAATCAAATTGCATCTTTATATTTTGTTTGGTTAATCAAATTGCATCTTTATATTTTGTTTGGTTCAGATGATTTATTGTCTAAAAATTGAATCAAGCTGCGTTGCAAACATCCCTATCCTTAATCAAGTGGTTTAATGTTCGAATCTTAATTGACCCTTAAGTATGTAATAAATCATGTTGGGAGAACAATGCTCACCTTGTGTGGACTCACGGTTCCTAATGAAGATTAGCCATTGACTGTTTCTAGCACGGACAACTTTGTATCAATACCAAGTTCGACAAAAAAAATAATAACCAATCCCTTATTATTCAAAAATACTTTAAATTAGTTCCTTATTTTTAAAAAATGCTCAATGTGTCAACCTCAATTAGATAAAAAGAGTCACATTGAAGTATTTTCTTTTTAAACAAGGAACTATATTAGATATTATCTAGCCAAATGAAAGGATGGATATTGGAAACCCTATACACCACAATTATCATATGAACTCGATATTCAATCAGTTGAGTACCCTTTTGGTTAAAGCCGAAACATCTAGTATAATAAAAGGCACCCTAATCAAGATTAAAGAGGTGATTGAACACTATAATCATGCTTAAAATAGGATTACCTAAAATGGTAATCATGCACAAAAGTCCACAGGTTTAGGACCCAGTAAAGTAAGTATAAATAGGTGTGAGAATATTAAGGTAAGAACATTGTTCATTCATTTATAACTTTGAGCCAAAATCTTACTTAAATGTTGGAATGCCTTTTGTAGGTACCTCACCCTTTGAAAGACGAACCCAATTAGCACAAAAGAGAGATGCATTAGAGTGAAGGATATACCAAAGAGAAAGGTATTCAACCACTTCCAAGTAGGAACAAGAACTAAATTGGATCTTTGATAAAAAAAAAGGGACCAAATTGAATAAAATAAATAGAAAGACCAAATTATTAATTTATCCTAAAATAAATAATGGATGAATGAAACACAAATATGCAAATTAGTCTCCAAAATTATATGGAACTGGATTTTTAAGATACCACGTATATCTCCTAGCATGATCTTGGGTAGGACTATTGACGACAACAAAACTCATTTTTCAAATACTTAATACAATTGCATATTCAAGATTCAAACTAGAGACAACCGGTTAAACTTAAATAATTTCATGTTAGTTAATTCATACACTTGGTGATATATAAAACTAGCTTTAGTACCCTATGCAACGCATAAAGATGTAAACGCTATATTGGTGAATGTTATAAATATTGGGTTCATTATAGATAATGTTTGAATTTTCACGATTTAGAATTGAAATAGATAAGTTTAAGTATAAAATCATAATAAAATAAAATATAAATTTGATAAGCATTAATGTGCTAATGTATTTTGTGCAAAATGTTTATCCTCTTGTGTTATGCCTTATGCATACTTTTTATACTAAAAATTTTATATATAGATTTTAATCTATAAAAGAATAATGATTTATCTAATTTTTTTTAAAATTTTAAATTTTAAATTTCATGTAAAAATAGAGACAAAATTCAGATTGAATTTTAGTTTTTATCATTTAATTAGATGTAAGCTAATAATTACTTCAAAGAAAATTAAAAGTTGATTAGATAAAATAAAATATTCATTAAATAAGTTAAGTTATCAAATAGTAAGTAAGAGAAAGATACTTTTCTATTAAAATTATTATAACAATAATTATAAAATTATAAAAAAAACATAATTATGACTGTTCTACATGATTTTCAAATTTTGAGAAAAAGATTTATGTAGCATCAACTTTGAAGTGGACAACTCCTATCTAGTTGATATCATTAACTTTGGATCATTTCCTTCTAATAATTGTGTCTCACACCTTATATTTTGTAAGCAATTATCCTAGTTTTTTTTATAGAATTTTTGTTAATAATTGTTATCTTTGTAAATAGATTGTATAAAATCATTTGGAAACTAAAAAGATAGTTTTTTTTTAATTTTTGTTAAAGGTATGATGAGTTGTAAACTCAATCTCGCCACATAGAGATGAGCTTTTGCCATGACGAAAAGAGGACTAGTGATTATGTGAAGATTGTGAAGATTCACCACAATGAAGCTATGTTGAATCCACATCCTTAGTTTTAATTATGACAAACCATTAACAATAAAAATTGTAAGGATGATGGGTTTTATGATGACTAAAATTCTGCCCAAGTGTTTTAGTGCTAAACTTATGAAGAAGCATATATGTTCATGCATTATGAGGTGCTCAAAATAATGCTAAAAAAGGTTGCATTGAAACTCTGCCAAGTGTAAAGAACTTAGAAAATTCCTTGAAGTCCATTTGCATGATGAAGAATGCTTCCCTCTGAGTATTTAGTTTTGGCAAAGTACAAGATAACAAGACCTTACATAGAAGACACATCAAAGGCTACATTCAGAGTATCCAACATCAGAATAAAGTTGCATCAGAGTCTATTTCAGAATGAAGAAGTATTTGACTCTGAAAATTGAACTTCAAAATGGAGTTCAGAATGGTTAATAATGAACCTTAAGGACAACATTAGTTCTTCCATATGTTGCCACATATACAATGGGCACATCAAAAGACTGAAGTTGACAACATCTTATCATTCCTTATCCTACCACACAAACTAATGGCACATAAAAAAGTGAATGCTAACTACATTAGTAGATATAGTCAAGTTGAAAGCTAAATCTTTCCATAAGAAGACCTGATGAGGAACACCAGAATGAAAGACTAAAGACATTACACAGTCTAACCTTGGACAAAATACTAACACACCAACAATTGTACCTTCACTTTATTTTTATGAAGCAATCTACTTCAAAATGATTTGTGTTGTGAAGATGTGTTACGATAAATGAAGCTATGCTACTTTAGAATGACAATATAGTTGAACTTCATCAAAAGGATCTACTTCAAGTATGGATCCTTTCTTAGGTAACATTAGAATCTCCATTCTAATGTATCTTTAGAATTCTCATCAGAAATGTTCCTCAAAATGACCCTACTAGCTATCATGATATGACAATTGTCATCTATATTTACTTCCTCAAGAAGCCTGTCAATTGAGTGCACTCTACTTCAATGATTTTCTTTGAAGCTTTAAGTGGTCAACAAGAAGCATCTTGAAGCCTAGTTGAATCCTTCCAAGTGAGAGAAACTCGTGCCAAGTTCTCTTTGTGAGAAATATGACATTGTTGTTTCAACCCTCTCATTAGAGAGTGACCCACTTCTATAAAAAGCTAATCTATGATAAATCTAAGATAGAAGTGAGATATTGTAATTTCCTTAGTGGAAATCCTCTTTGAGGTGAGATTTGTATCTATGCAGTTAAAACACAATGATTTTATTGTTGATAGAGCCATGGTTCCAACAAGAGAAGTGCTGGAATTTACCACTCAAGATGTTCTCTTAGCTCGACAAAAGCTGCTCACTAGGACAATTGAAGAATTTACACAACAAGTTAGTCATCTACTTCAGCAACTCAAGCTACAACCAACTACCTCTATTCCTAAATTCAAATGTTTTGCTTGTGAAACTTATGGAGGAGGCCATGCAACAAATGAGTGTGCTATGGTTCAAGAGGAAGTTTAGTACATGAACAATAAAAGGCAATGGAACTGCCACAATTATAACAACCACAGATATAGATCTCATCCTAGTATAGGACAAGGTCAAGATCAAGTTGGAAGTTCCAATGCCAAGCCTAGGAAAAATTTGTATGAGAAGACAAGCAAGCTGGAGGAAACACTCACACAATTCATGCAAGTATATATTTCAAACCATAAGAGTTGGGAAGCCTCCATCAAAAGCTTAGAGTTTCAAGTTGGCTAGCTTGCCAACCAATTCGCTGAAAGGAACACTAAAAATTTTTTAGCCAATACTGAAGAAAATCCAAAAAGTGGAAGCTCTGAGGTGGTAAGAGATCCTTGAATCTTCTATCAAATATCAAGCTGATGACTTTAAAGAAGCGTTGCTTAGGAGGCAACCCAAGGATGTTCATTTTATTATTTAGTTTCTTTTAAGTCTTCAAATTCTATATGCACCATTTATAGACAAGAGTGTAGGGGTGAAATCACTGCAGCTAATTGACGCCTTATTGTGTGGGCCAATTGGGTCACATTCGGGTTCATTGGATTGATACACTCATTTTCTCCAAAGCAAATTGACAAATCGATGCAGCAAAATGGTTATTAGTTCATTGGGTTAGATGCACCATATTCATTGTTGTGAATTGAAAACTTGCCACAGTGAACATTTAAAAAATAAGGGAACTAAAAGGTTTTCCCTCTTTTAAAACATATCATTTCAAATTCTTTTCACTTACAAACATATTTCACCTTACATTACTTTCAAAGCAAACCCTAAGAGAAAGTTTTCTCTTCCATTCCTTCACTCACAATCACTTATTCCATTTCATTTCGCCATCAATCTTCCACATTCTTCACTTTTTTGGCGTGTTAATTTCCATTTTTTCTTCTTATCATCAACATTTCCATTTCAAGTATGTTTCATTTTCATTTTTCTCTTTAGTTAGTTTAGTTTCATTTTACTTGAAAATGATAAAATATTTGTTGAAAAAAATGAATGATAGTGTATATAGGTGTGATAATTTCATTGTTCCTAGACTAGGTTTTCACTATTTTTAGTTCTTGATATTTAGTGTATTAGGGTAGGGATCTTAAACCCTAAAAAAACATATAGACTGAAATAACAACAATCACACTAGAAGGGGGGGGGGGTGAATAGTGTGTATAAAGATAATAACTTTTAGAACAAATATAAATAGAAAAACATATATATGGTAAGTTGTCCACTGAAGAGAAAAACAAGTTTTAATAAAAACAAGTTTGATTGTCCAGTGATTTAATAAGAAAGGGTCATTAAAATAGTTTTTCAAATAAACACTTGGTATTAAAGAAGTAGCAGAGAGCACTAATAGAACACTTAATAAACCATTAAGGAAAGAAGTAGAATCACTTGGTTTATATTGGTTCACTCAACTTAAGCTACGTCTAGTTTTCCTTTACTTAATAGTAAAGGGTTCCCCTAATCAAAACTTGATTACAAAACAAGTATTCTAACCTGCCACTCCTAACTATACAAGTATTCTTAACACCACTTCTAGTACTATCTTAGACTCCCCCTGAATCTAAGAAACCCAAGTATTGTTTAACACAAAGCCACTTCTGACTTTCACAAATAGTAATTTGCATGAATACAAGTATTCAATAACACTCAATGAGTGAATAAACAATAAAGCTTAAATACAAGATAACTTTTCTTAGCAAAGGATAAATAAATGAAAGCTTTAAATCGGTTGTCCAGCGATTTCAATAAAATTTTGCTTAAGAGATATTCTCGTTTTCTCATTGTTTTCTTGTTACTTCCTTTTGAGTAGAGACTACCTTTTATAGACTTCAGTGAAAGATCTGTTACGGGTTCAGTGTTGATTCCTTTAAAAGATCGTTGTCTCACATTGGGAGATAAGACTATGTGTCATGCTTTGATTTGCAAGGAAATGAGCGATAGTACAAACAACGTCATGTGTTCTTTGTCCTTGTCGAAAGCAACCTTAAAGGAATATTCTATGAATACCTTTTATTCCTACTATTTTTTCCTTTCCTTAAATTCAAATGTTAGCAATTCAAAATGAAGAGAGGTAGAATGAATTTGTGTAAGATAGAACACGTGTACTTCACTTTTTCGGCTATCACAAACTTATTGATTAATGGTGATCATTTCAAAAGAATGTGTTAGTCTCTTACTAGCTGGACACGAGAGTTAACAAAATGTAGTGTATAACATTGATTACCATAATGAGTGGACGCTCTTTGGTTTTACCGCGTGGGACGCTAGTTAAATGATTAATAGAGCATTTTCTCTTCGTGTAAGGATGATACATGTAGATTATAGTTAAATCCTTTAACACATTGATCATGTCCAATTGTGAAAAACTTAATAGAACATCAATAATTTACACTTATTGTTATTCATCAAAATCCAAGATAGATGAGAAGAGTGGTCGTTCAGACCTAACATGAACTAGTTTAGAATGTGTTCCTAGTTGATTTTGTAATTTGAGTTAAGATTTCTATGATTGATTCTGCAGAGCTCTTGTTAGAAACACTCCTCATGGTGAAATTTACATTCGCCATGGTGAGATCATGAAGATAAAATGATTGTTATAAGATAAAATAGTTCTTCATGTTATTGTTGGGTATGATATAAGGTAAAGTAGAAATTCTATTCAATTTTCCTTTCTGTAACATCCCATTTTTTTCATAAATAAATTTAAAAAGTTTTTTAGTAAAAATAATAAAAATAAATAAATAGAGTAAATAATATGTCGTAAATGCCCCTAGCTATAAATAGTAACATGCTAGGTTTTTCAGACTCACTCCTTAGCCTCCTCTGCCTCTCATTTTCGTTTTCCCCCTTCTCCTCTCAAAACCCTTTCTTTTTCCAGCAGCCCACAAAACCTGTCTCAGAAAAATGATGATCTTGGACTCATTCACCGTTGGATCGTCATGAAACTTGAGTACCACATTCACAACCCAATTTCGAGCATTATCACCGTTGGGAATTGCAAAATCATTTCTGAGATTATAGGAAAACCCTTTGCATTGTAGCCATTTATTTTCCCGCAGAAATCCATAACTGTCTCGGTAAAACTACAATCTCGGTTTTGTTAACCGTTGGATTTTCATGAAATTTGGATATATTGTTCGAAATTCAATTTCATACACTCGCATCGTTGGGATTTGCGAGATAATATTCATGGTGGGAGAAAAAGGAATCGCATGAAGACAGTACAAGTGGAGGTTTCAATCTCTTCTCCGTCTCTCTGACGTTCGAGAATTCTATCGGAGCAGTCGGAGGAAAAACTGGAGGAATCTTAGGAAACCGCTAGAGATGCCGCTATCGTTGTCAGAAGACACGTGAGTCCGCTTAGAGGTAAGGGATGAGTTTATCGCAATTGGGGGTTAGAATGAACATGTGTAGGGATCCTTAGAGAACTAAATTTGGGTTTATTTTGGGATGTTTATTGAATTATAATTTTTCGTTTATGATTATAAATACAATATTATTTTGTTCTATGTACCAATTGATGTCCTGATGAGAATTGATTGATAAACTTGAGTGCTCTTGATGTCTTTGTATTTAACCCATGATTTTGATTAATTGATTTTGATACAATTGTGAGAAACTATTTCAGAGGTTTTACACCCCATGTTGTGATAAAATCTTTTGTATAAATTGTTATGTTTAGGTTATGAAATGAAGATTCAAACTGTGCGTATGTGATAAATTGAACATGTGACGGATGATGAAATACATGTGTATTGAGATGAGATGTATGTATTGAGTTGTGAACTATGAACTGTGCAATCACACAATTGTAAGACCCTTTAAGGGTGACGAGTATTGCGATGGGATCCACTGTGGAAACCTGACGAGTTAAAATGATTTTGAAAACAATTGAGTAAATGTGTGTATTGCATAGTTCATAGGTAAAGTGTATATGATTCATGAGGTGTGATAACATGTTAAATTGAGATTGTACCATTGTGATTGAGATTAAGTGTATGTGATAAATTGAGTACGTATATGATTGAGATATATATGTACATTGAGGTGTTGTGTGCATTGAGTTGTGAACTATGAATTGTACAATCACACGATCATAAGTCCCTTCAAGGGCGACGAGTTAATGCTAAGTCCCTTTTAGGGCGACGAGTTGATGCTAAGTCCCTTTTTGGGCGACGAGTTAATGTTAAGTCCCTTTAAGGGCGACGAGTTAATGATAAGACCCTTAAAGGGCGACGAGTTAAAATTATTTTGAGAACAATTGAGGAGTCGTGTGTTTTGTACAATTCATAGATAGAGTCTGTGTGCTAAAATATTTTCTGGGTTGGACTTGAATCAGGAGGGAGAGGCCCTGACGGACTCTTCGGAGTGTAGGCCTTGGGGGTCACACGGTTTGAGTGCTCCTTTAAGCCTATGTTGATCCCATATGGTTGGAGAATTCTCGCAAAACACTGTGACCCTGACTGGTCTCCCTATGATTTTACCTAGTGAGAGTGACTTGACTTGCTAGTATGTGGTTTGTCTTGTCATGTACTCCTAGGCGCCCGACGAAGTTTTTCACTGACATGGTACCACATTGCATATAGGCTTGAGTCTTAGCATAACTATTTCATGCGCTTGCTAATTGTTTATTATGAAATTGATGTGTTATTATGTCTTGATCAGAGCGTGTGATTCTTGTGTAATGTGATTGATGATTGAAAAGTGTGATTGATGGATGAAAAGTGAACTTTGAATGACAAAGTGGTGGAATTACGTGAATTACGTGTAAGTAAGTTTTATTTGGTTTATATGATATGTATATCTAGCTATCTTGTTTCTCTATTAGTTAGGAATGTGATAACTCACTCCCTGTGTGTTGTTTGTGTTTGGATCCTGTGATGATCTTGAACTTTGTGTTCGGGGGAGCAGATGACTAGGTGAATTGCTTTAAGGAACATTATGCTGAAGGACATCGAGACACAACGCTCTGATAGAATGTGACAGTGGGACATAATTTTTTATATTAGTTGCATGATGTTAGTCTATTTTATTTTATTTCACTGATTTAATAAAATATATATGTAAATTTTGACGGCCTTATTTTGAGCCGAATATGTTTTAATAAGTTTTAATTGATAATAGTGAAGTGAATGTGAACCTTTTACCCGTGTGAATTTGCTTACCAATATTTTTATATATTTTGTTTATTTATATATATGTCGGGGTAGAGGGTGTCACACTTTCTCCATGCCATACATTGTAAATCTTCAATTTTGCATAATGTTATGCATCCGCCATAGCAAAAAAAGGCTCGCTATGACGAGCCAATCCTTTTTCATACTATAATTCTAAGTTTAGGGTCATTGTGGAAACCCACGAGTTCGCTATCATGAATTGACTCTCAGAAGTTGACATGTTTCAGGGGTCAATATCGCCAAGGAAAGAACTAATCTTGCTAACTCGAAATGATTTCTAGATAACTTTGTTTGCTTTCAAAGTCATTTCACTAAGGTGAAGCTATCACCCGCTAAGGCAAATGGACTTCCAAAGGTTGTGTTTGCTTCAGGGGTCCAATTCACTATGGTGAGTGTAGGCTTCGCCATGGTGAATACACTTCCAGAAGCTTAAATGTGCTCATGGGTCATTCTTGTAATAGGCGAGATGACTTGTCTGATGCAAAACATGTCATTTTTTTATCATGCCTTAGTTCGATTTTTATTGATTATTTCTCTCTAACAAATTAGACTTTGTATATTCTTGGTTGCATTTCAATTTTGCAGATAACAAGAACCAAACATCAATCTTATGAAGAACCTTCTTCTAAGAAGATGAAGCAACTATCCAAGGGACAACCCATAAAGAAGCAACCTTCCCAAAACCTCAAATTCAAGGACCCCTGAGCCGCCAATGATATTGATAGGTTCTTTAACAAATTATGTCGAGGCAAGATATTATGTTAGCCTCAAGAGGGAGGTTTATATTGAGAGAAAGGTATAGCTAAAGGAATATGAGTTCACTATTATTTAAGAAACATTTGAAGATAGAGAATGGAATAAGATGAAGGAGCCAGGTGTTTGCAGTGAACCCCTTGTTAGGGAGTTATATGCTAATGCCATCCTTGAAGAAGGCTACAAGGAGGGGAAGTCCTAGGTTAGAGGTAAAGTTATCAGGTATGACCTAGTAGCCATTGATAACTTCTTTGGCTTAACTTTGAAATTAAGGAAGGGTCTACAATCTGGATATAAGGAATGGATAAATAGGAAAAGGAGAACTAAGGCAGAGCAAAAAGCTATCATTGCCAAAATGGAGGAATTCTTATACATTCCCAATAGACATATTGAGACCAACCTTGAAGGGAAGCCCATGCGGTTGCATTAGATGGGTATGACCATCCTTTCTCAGTTTTGAAGTGTTTTTATGCTTGGCAACATTTCTTCCAACACCCACAAATTTGATATCCCAATGAAAAGGGCTCAACTCATCTTTGCCATCATCAAAGGGCTATCAATTGATATTGGCCAAACCTTTTCTCATGAGATTTTCTCCATGGCTGGGAAGAAGAGTTTACCTCCTAGTTTGTCAGCTCTGATCATTACTCTATGTGTTAAGAAAGGCTTAGATATTTTCGAAGATTGGGCGCAACCATTTGTAGACCTTCAACCTACCATTGATGCTCCTTATATTGAGAAAAGAATATGGATAGATGGTGATTCTCTTCCAAGGTTGGAACCTCTTCCTCCTAAACCATTATCTTTAAATGAAATATTGGAGAAGATGCATGAAGAAATAACTTTAAAGTTTGACGCTAAGCATAGATCAAATCTAATTCTCTTTGACCATTTGAGAGGTTTAACTACTCATATTTCCCCTACTTATCCTTTTAAATCACAGGAAGCAATCTTTGAGCCATCAATGGCCTGACCTTCCTAGGGACTAGGTACCTTAAGGCCAAAGGGGTTGTGGGCAATTGAGACTGGTGGAGCTGATGGTGATGCTACTAATGAGGATCATGTTGTCAGAGTTAATGTGGATGTTGCTAAAAATATGGAGCCTACCACTGAGACTAGAACTGATGAAGATGTGGAGCTTAATGATGTTGGTGTTGTGGATGGTGATGTTGTGTTTGAGAAGACTAGTGCTAGAGATTTCACTACTGAGGATGATGAAATTGCTTCTAAGGAGACTAATGAAGTTCTTAACATCATCGGAAATGCCATCTTTGCAATAAATGAAGAAACCATTTTTGAGAAGGAAGCTCAAAAAGATATTGTTGTAGAAGTTGAAGCAACTGGTGACACTACCGAGAGTGTTACTGATGAAGTTGCTAACATCATTGGAATTGTCATTTTTTCCATAAATGAAGAAACCATTGTTGAAAAGGAAGCTCAAAAAGATATTGTTGTAGAAGTTGAAGCAATTGGTGACACTACTGAGAGTGTTACTAATGAAGACCAAATAGAGGAGGAGATTGCTACTAAATGATGCTACTCTTCTCTCTCTCTCTCTCTCCCTCTCTTACTCTTTCTTTCTCTCTATCTTTAATGATGTGGAACAATTTAAATTCTTGTTTTGAGTATTTGTTGTTAAGATTTGTAGAAATTGAGATTTTTTTTGTTATTTCATTGAATGGTTTACATTTGTTTATGGTTTGTAGTTTTTGTGTTTGTGTGTTTTTCAATGTGTTATATCATAAAGATTGCCATAGTGAGTGGTAATTTCACTACAACGAGAAATATTTCATTTAGAAATGAATAAGTGTATTTTCGCCATAGTGAATTCTACCCTCGTTGTAGTGAGATTCTCAGTTTAAAATAGTAAAACTATGCAAAGTTTGCCTCACCATAGCAAACTAACCTAACAGAAAAATAAAAATAATAATTCAAAATGAAAAATAAAATAAAATATTGCTAGTTCCTTGCCTGGTTTGAAATGATTAAGCACATAACAACACTTGATGAATTGATAATTATGCTAATTCTATATAGACTTGTGCATGCTGTGAAACTTGGATGAATTCATTTGATTGGTGCAATTCAATGAGATTGGTTGTGTGACATTCTTTGATGAGATTCATGAACATGCTTATACCTTGTGAGGTGTGAACTTACACAGTGGGTGAATGTGTGCTACCATTGTTGTGTTTATCATTGATTTTGTTTGATTCTTATGTCATTAGGATTTCACATAGTGCATGAGAGAGATCAAGACATTTCTTTCTTTCTTTTATTTTAGCCTCTTAGCCAAAAAGCCAACAAAAAATATTTTAATTTTAACCCTTGACCCCTTTTTGAGCCAAAAATAGAAAAATAAATGTTTTCTTATGAAGCCTTTCAATAAAAGACTAATAAGAAAACCATTGTTTCCCTTATCCTAGTGATATGAGAGTAATCTTTTAGGATAGAGTTTTGATATAAGTTTTGGGTGGTTTCACCACATGGAAAGGTTGTCATTGAAATTCAAAATTGACAAGGGTGGAAAAAGAAACCAAGTTTCTAAAAAAATAAGAGAAGAAAAAATAAAAGAGAGACAAAGTCTCTAAGAAAGTAAAATAAAAATCAAAATGTAGAAATAAAAGAAAAGGAGAAACTTGGTTGAGAAAAGAAAAGAGGAAGGATAAGTGAGTGCTTATATCAAAACTTGCACATTTAATTGTTATCCTTTATCCTTGGATGTTTTTGATTGTCTAGAAAAATAAAAATTTGTTTCAAGCTGAACCACGTTACAAACCTAAAATTCCTCAGTGATTCATACTTCTATTTTATTTTTTAATAAAAAATAGGAAGAAAAGCAAAGTTGAGTTGAAACACTTCAATGCGTGAATGAGTGGAAGCGATAACATTGGCAAATCATGCCTTGAGTGAAACATTTGAATGTGAGGAGCCATGCAACTAGTGAATTCTCATTCATAAGATGCCATACTCTTTAATCTTTGAAAATTTGCTTCCATGAATTTTGATGACTCTTCGTAAACATTTTTCCACATGTGATTCCTTAGATATGCATGATTTCAAATCTCATTGTGATTATGCATGTGCTTGATGATTTTGACCATTGTTGTGTTTTTGTGAATAAATTTTCATTAACCTTAGTTGATTTTTGTGTTTCTTGGGAACAAGAAATTATTATATGTTTTATTATATATGAATGTGATAACTCATTCCTGATGTGTGTTTGTGTTTGGGCTGATATCATTTTGTTTTAGGTGAGTCAGCATATGATGAGTTCCATGCTGGAGATGGAGAGGCTTAGCCTTTTCCAGGGAAATGCTTTGATAAATGTGACATCGGGGCATGAGATTTTATTTCATATGTTACAATTCCATGAATAGTATAGTTGTTTTATGTTTCCCCTATTAGTTTGACTTATTTTCATTCAGAATGAACGGTCTTATTTTGAGCCGAGATGATTTTATTATTTATTTGGACAAGTTCTATTATGATGTTAGAAAAGTGAATGTGAAACTTTTACCCTTTTGAAATGCTTTTAATTAAATGTGTTTTAAAACTTTTAATCAATCCTACATTCCTATTTCTTCTATTATTAGTACATATATGTGTGGGATAGAGGGTATCACATTTACAATTGCCAATACTTACGTTCTAATACTATTACTTACTCATCTATAAATTGACATTTTAACCCCCATTTTTTACGAGTACCATTTTTTCGTGAGGCTAAGCCTAACTTTTTCCACACTTAACTTGGCAAGAGAAGGAGCTTTCTAATGCTTTAGCCTTAACTTTCCTAGCCTTAGCCTCAAGATGGCAGTAGCAAAACAAGTGAAAATTGTAACACCCTAAAATTTGGGTTTACAAATACACTTCAAATACCTTTTTTTTTTATCTTTATAAACAAGTGAGTTCAAAGACTTTTCATGAATGTTGTAATAGAAAATGAAAAGATAGGGTAAATTTTTCACTTAAATAAAACTTTTCATGAAGACTCCTCAACCATTCTTTTTAATGAAGGCTATCAAGCGATCTATTTTCAAAATAGTATGCAACATATGCATTTACAAAATGTTGTATCATTTAAGGCCACAAGTTAATATACATAATAATTAGTTAAACTTCAAGTATAACACCTTACATCTTTGAAATAACATCATGTATATATATAAAAATTTGAGATGAGCCTCTATGGCCACCAAACATAAGTAAATAAGTATCAAAGGTAAATAGTAAGTAAATAAGTAAAACTTTTCATGAAGACTGCTCTCACTTGGTCTTACAACATTTAATCATAACACTGTTCATATGATAATTCTCAATCAAAGCAAGAAATTCAATCCATAATTTATATCATATTTTTCCATGCAATTCTACACATACAAGACACTTTCTCATTTGGAATTGTGCCTAATTACCCACTTTTAACATCAACATTCCCATTGATGAAGAAATCAATTGGGGAAAACTATATATGTTTCTCAAGGTTTTTGAATGTAAGGAATTCATTTTTGGACTCAAAATCCTGAAAATCCACTCCCATTTGGTTAGATTTCGAAAATGCCCTGCACTTGACCTCTAAAGTTCACAAACTTGTTTCCTAAATTCCAAGAGTTGTAGAAATCCATTTCATGTGAATTTTATATCAAACCCTATGTTTTTTAAAATTAAACTCAATTTCATGGTAAAAATCTACAGAAACCAAGCCCATATGTACTGATGTAAGCTCCATTGGAGCTTGTAGGCCTAGGATCTTCTTCATCAATGGATTCCTTTTCTTCTTGGAAGATGAATGGTAGCAGAATGGACAAGGAAGAGAGAGAGGAGACGCCACTTCAAGGAGAAGATGAGTCTAGAAGAAGCTCACCACCATAGGAGGCCATGGATAAGAGCTTGGAGGAAGAAGGAGATGAGTGAAGAGAGAGGAAGAGAAGAGCACAAAATTTTGTGCTCTAAAAGAGCTCTGAAATCTGAAGTTTAATTTTTAAATGATCAAAGTTGAAAAAAATACACACACATGACCTCTATTTATAGCCTAAGTGTCACACAAAATTGGAGGGAAATTTGAATTTCTATTCAAATTTCACTTGGATTTGAAATTGAATTTGTGGAGCCAAAATTTCACTAATTATGATTAGGGAATTTTAGTTATGGTTCAGCCTACTAATCCAAGATCAAGTCCAAGATTCTCCACTAAGTATGCTTAGGTGTCATGAGGCATGTAAAGCATGAAGGACATGCACAAAGTGTGACTATATGATGTGACAATGGGGTGTAGCAAGCAAATGTTCACCTCACCCTCTAAAATTTAATTGGATTGGGCTTCTCCCAATTCAATTAAATTTATTTTCCAACACACACATCAAATATTCACTTAATGCATATGAAATTATAAAGCTACCCCTAATACAAAAACTAGTCTAGGTGCCCTAAAATACAAGGGCTGAAAAATCCTACATTTATAGGGTACCTTATCTATATTATGGAGCCCTAAATACAAGGCCAAAAAATAATGAAACCTTAATCTAATATGTACAAAGATAAGTGATGTAAGCTCCATTGGAGCTTGTAGGCCTAGGATCTTATTCATCAATGGATTCCTTTGCTTCTTGGAAGATGAATGGCAGCGGAATGGAGAAGGAAGAGAGAGAGGAAATGCCACTTCAAGGAGAAGATGAGTCTAGAAGAAGTTCACCACCATAGGAGGCCATGGATAAGAGCTTGGAGGAAGAAGGAGATGAATGAAGGGAGAGGAAGAGAAGAGCATGGAATTTTATGCTCTAAGAGAGCTCTAAACTTTGAATTTTAATTTTCAAATGATCAAAGTTTCCCAAAAATGCACACACATGACCTTTATTTATAGCCTAAGTGTCACACAAAATTGGAGGGAAATTCAAATTTCACTTGAATTTGAAATTGAATTTGTGGAGCCAAAATTTCACTAGTTATGATTAGTGAATTTTAGTTATGGTTCAGCCCACTAATCCAAGATCAATTCCAAGATGCTCCACTAAGTGTGCTTAGGTGTCGTGAGGCATGAAAAACATGAAGGACATGCACAAAGTGTGACTATATGATGTGGCAATGGGGTGTAGTAAGCAAATGCTCACCTCCCCCTCTAAAATTTAATTGGATTGAGCTTCTATCAATTCAATTAAATTTATTTCCAACCACACACATCAAATATCCACTTAGTGCATGTGAAATTACAAAACTACCCCTAATACAAAAACTAGTGTAGGTGCCCTAAAATACAAGGGCTGAAAAAATCCTATATTTCTAGGGTACCCTACCTACAATATGGAGCCCTAAATACAAGGATCAAATATAATGACATCCTAGTTTAATATGTACAAAGATAATTGGACCCAACCTTGGCCCATGGGCTCAGAAATCTACCATGAGGTTTATGAGAATCCTAGGGCCTTCTTCAATAGCTCTAGCCCAATCTTCTTGGAGCCTCTTGCTCATGGTTCTAGTAACTGGTCCCTTCCTAGGGAGGATTGCATCATCCCCTTCCCCTTGAAGAGGATTTGACCTCAAATATGTTAGTTCCTCCTCCTCAATATCAGCTCCACCTGCAAAAGGAATTAAATCAGAAATGTTAAAAGTGGTGATGACTCCATACTTTTCTGGGAGGTCCAACCTATAGGCATTGTTATTGATCCTCTCCAAAACCTATAAAGGTCCATCCCCTCTAGGGCTAAGCTTGGATTTCCTTTTAGTAGGGAATCTATCCTTCCTAAGATGGAGCCAAACCCAGTCACCCTCATTAAGAACTAGCTCTTTTTTTCCTCTATTGCCTTTAGTTGAATACACCTTTGTTTGGTTCTCTATTTGGTTCTTAACCCTCTCATGCAACTTCTTTACAAATTCTGACCTAGATTACCTTTCTTTATGTATAAAAGAAGTGTCTAGTGGGAGGGGAATGAGGTCTAACGGTGTTAGGGGATTGAACCCATAGACAACCTCAAAAGGGGACTGCTTGGTGGTTCTATGAACCCCCCTGTTGTAGGAAAATTCTACATGAGGAAGATACTCATCCCAAGACTTATGGTTGCCTTTCAAAAGAGCCCTTAAAAGGGTGGATAAAGACCTATTCACTACCTCTGTTTGCCCATCAGTTTGTGGATGACAAGTGGTAGAGAAAAGAAGTTTAGTTCCTAGCTTAGCCCATAAGGTTTTCCAGAAGTGGCTAAGGAACTTAGCATCTCTATTTGACACAATGGTCCTAGGCAAACCTTGGAGTCTCACAACTTCCTTGAAAAAGAGTTTTGAGATGTGGGAAGCATCATCCACCTTGTGGCATGGTATAAAGTGTGCCATCTTGCTAAACCTATCCACCACCACAAAGATAGAGTTTACACCTCTTTGGGTTCTAGGAAGCCCAAGGAAAAAGTCCATACTAATGTCTACCCAAGGTGAAGATGGGATGGGTAAGGGTGTGTATAGCCCATGAGGCATCACCCTAGACTTGGCTTGTAAACAAGCCACACACCTAGTGCAATGCTTATGTACATCTTTCTTTATATGGGGCCAATAAAACTTTTCTTTGAGTAAGACAAGGGTCTTGTCTATCCCAAAGTGGCCCATGATGATGCAATCCTACCCCGCAAGGGCATTGGATAGAAAACTCCAAGTAGATTGGGCCAGAGATGCAAGAGAAGGCCCTAGGGTTCTTATGAGCCTTAGGGTAGATTTCGGGCCCATGGGCTAAGTATGAGCCCACTTATCTTTGTAAATATTAGATTAAGGTTTCATTATTTTTGGGCCTTGTATTTAGGGCTCCATAATGTAGGTAGGGTACCCTAGAAATATAGGATTTTTCAGCCCTTGTATTTTAGGGCACCTAGACTAGTTTTTGTATCAGGGGTAGTTTTGCAATTTCACATGCACTAAGTGGATATTTGATGTGTGTGGTTGGAAATAAATTTAATTGAATTGGTAGAAGCCCAATCCAATTAAATTTTAGAGGGGGAGGTGAGCATTTGCTTACTACACCCCATTGTCACATCTTATAGTCACACTTTGTGCATGTCCTTCATGCTTTTCATGCCTCATGACACCTAAGCACACTTAGTGGAGAATCTTGGAATTGATCTTGGATTAGTGGGCTGAACCATAACTAAAATTCACTAATCATAATTAGTGAAATTTTGGCTCCAAAGTTTGGCTCCACAAATTCAATTTCAAATTCAAGTGAAATTTGAATTTCCCTCCAATTTTG